>NW_008344644.1:283886-293039 GCF_000622305.1 Nannospalax galili
ATGTATGTGCTTCCTCAATGCAACAGACGGTGATTAACCTAGATACCCACAATGGGTCAAAGTGCAGAGAATAAGAGACTGCAGAGTGCTTAGTCCTGAATAATTCACCTATATCAAGCATCTGTCATTCAAGGCTCTTCCTGTTGCCCAGTATCACAAGAGAGAACCCTATACACTGTACAAAAGAGCTTCAGAGAAGGCCAAAACTCAAGTCAGCTACTTTCCACTGAGTGTATGTGCTTCCTCAATGCAACAGACAATGGGTCAAAGTGCAGAGAGTAAGAGACTGCACAGTGCTTAGTCCTGAATAATTCACCTATATCAAGCATCTGTCATTCAAGGCTCAGGGACCATTGCAGAAGAGGGGGCAGAAAAATTGTAAGAGCCAGAGGTGGTTGGGTGACCACAATGAAACAGAGATTTCCAGACTGTAGGGAACAAGGATGCCAGGCTCTAGGGTGAGGTGAGTCTAAAACCTTTAAGTCCAGGCTGCATTCTCTGCTAAAGGGAGGGGCGCTGAAAACAGTGGCTCTGATACTCCCTGTCATGCAGCACACTGCCAGGCTGGCAGGAGAAAGTGGCCTGGTCATAAGTGCAGGCTCCTTGCTGTGGGAAAACGTCTTGGTCAACAATCAGTAATTTATTGGCCACAATGTTTTCTTTCTTAGAGCTAAAAGCATGGTGAATGTTTAGCTTTTAGCTCAGGAGTAAACCTTTAACCTGGCCTAATCTCTTAGCTAGGGATAGCTGAGTTATTTGTTCAGGACAAATAACTGAGTCCCAACACCAGACAGCTGGGAAGTTACTTGTGTGAACTAACAGCAATGGCAACAGCATGCACATGACCCATGAAAGCTCAAGCCAGACAAAAATCCCAGCATACAAGTGGGAAACCTTAGCTACTGGTAACCAATAATTACTGGTAGAAGGAGAGTTGGTTTTCTTTAGGGGTGTGACACTAGATAGTTTAACCAAGCTCCACTGGGTGGATGCACACTGAAACTCATTTGGGGACAAAAACGTGACTCAATAGGCCTTAATATATATGACAGAGTAAATGAAATCTTGTTGGGGACATCAAATGGGTTCAGATTGGGGAGAGAGTCTAAACATGATAAAAATATTTTAAATGAAATTTTTTAAAAATTAAATTTAAAAAGAAAAAAAAAAGATAGAGGAGTTAACAACTATCTCTAGATCAAATTTAAATGTTTTCAATTCAGCAAAGATTAGATACTCAAACAAAAGATTCCAAATAATCAATGCAATCCTTAGCAGAAAGAGCAATGTTTATAGTACATCACTATCTGATTTCAAATTATATTACAGAGCGCTAGTATTAAAACCAGCATGCTACAACTAAGATATGTAGACAAAAGTAATAAAATAAAGAACCCAAAAAATAAACCTACAGAGTTATAGTCACCTCATTTCAAAAGGCTATCAAAAACACATTGGAGAAAAGTGTCTTCAACAAATGGTACTGAGTAACCTAGATTTCAATGTGAAGAAGAATAAAACTAGAGCTATATCCCTCAACCTGAATTAAAAAAAATTCAAAATTATCAAAGACTTTAATGTAGCATCTGAAAATTGGAAACTGCAAGAGGAAATACATGTAAAATACTTCAAGATATAGGCAAAGATTTTTTTAAAGGACTCCAACAACACAGGAAATAATTCCAAGAACTGACAACTCGAATTACATGAAATTAAGAAGCTTCTGGACAGCAAAAGGAATTCACAACAATCATCAAGAAACAAATAACACCAAAATATACAAAGAACCCAGAAAACAAAGAATCAAGAAAGCACATGACCTAATTAAAGAAATGGGCTATGGATCTGAATAGAGAGCTCTCAAAAGAAGAAGTAAAAGTGACTAAGAAATACCTTAAAAAGTGTTCAACATCCTTAGTGATTATGGAAATGCAAGTCAAAACTACTGTAAGATTTCATCTTACCCAAGTCAGACTGGCTAAGATCAAGAGAACAAATGCACCGATGAAAATGTAGGGAAAGGGGAATGCTCCTTCACTGCTAGTGGGATTAGAATCTGGTGCAATCACAGTGGAAATTAGTAAGGAGAACTCTTTAAAAAATAAAAGCAAATCTACCATATAATCTAGTTATACCACTCCTTGGTATATACCCAAAGGATTCATCCTACTGCAGAAATATTTGCTCAGTCATGTCTGTTGCTGCTCTTTTCATGATAGCTAAGAAACAGAAACAATCTAAATGTCTCTCAACTGAGGAGTGGATAATGAAAATGTGGTACATAATGGAGTTCTAGTAAGCGGTACAGAAAGACAAAATCATGAAATGTGCAAGTAAATGGATGGAACTAGAAACTCTTATACTAAGTGAAGTAGCACAGACTCAGAAAAACAATCAACATATGTTCTCCCTCGTTCATGGATCTTAGCGCCGATCCTTTATATGTGAGTTTATATCCAGATGTAACAGCAGGGGCCAGGAAAATGGAAAGGAAGCACAGAGGTAAAGGGAAAGAAGGAGCTCAGGAGAAGGGGATAACTGGGGACAGATGTTATCCAGAAGGAAATGAGTAAAGTGGGTATTTTTACACTGGGATGGAATAAGGAAGGTTATGCCAGGGAGAGAGAGGAAAGATGAATAATGCTTAGGTGGCATTAAAAAACAGAGGGGAGTGTATTAGTTTGAAACTTACTGAAAAATACATATCTGTGAGTGCATGTGTATATCTGAAGGCTATATAACAAAAAACACAGTGCTGGATAGGAGAAATCTCCTTTGAGTTGTTGGCCATGGTTTACAAGAGACCCCCAAAATAATACAGACTAATACCACAGTCCTTTATTGCCTCCCAGAACTTGAAGGTAGATGCTATTGCTGAAAACATGACATACTTTGGACACAGAATCATAGAATACTATGCAAGCTGCCAAGGGAGAAAAACAATGAATGGTCCTATACAGCTGTAATGCCTAATGAACACAACAATGACAGGCCCACCCAACTATACTGTTTCAGTAGGGGCCCTTTATCTTGGGGGTAATTAACAGCTGTCTAATTGGACTTAAGGCTTGCTCAATAGGACGCAACTCGCGTGAAACTGTAAACATAGACAAATACACATGGCTGGAGATGTCATAGGTCCTAGAAAACTTATGTCTGTCACATCCCTAGACAAACTTAATTTTGTAGTGTATTCTAAATATCCTTATATTTACAGAGAAGTATAGCTCTCACCACTCATCAAAGAAGCTTCTTTTTGCAATAGATAGACTATTACAAAGTTCAGCACAACTGGTCAAAATGTAGACACAAGTAACTGTGGGATTCCTAGCCCCAACTGATATCTCTAAAATGCAACCCCGACACCTAAGGCTCAGGGAACATCATGAAACAGGGGGTACAAAGATAGTAAGAGCCAGAGAACCAGGATGGCTGCTGCAAGATGATGTCTTCCAAATGTGATAGAGAAGCTATGTTCATGAAATCTCAACAATATGGATGCCCAAGTAAGACCTACATAATGACAAGACCAACTGATATGCCAGTATGGATGGGGGAAATTTCCCAAGGTCACACTTCCAGATGAAGAACTCCAGGCAATAAATGGATGCTGAGAGGGGGAGAATCAGTTTTACAAAGTTCCACGCTGGTCAAACACAGAGAATATCTGTTTGTGAGTTACCCAGCCGTAAGTGACACATTTTTAATGTAACCTCCACATGTAAACTTCAGGGAACATAAAGGAATGGGGGAAGAGAGACTATTAATACATCTCTCAACGCTCACCAGTGACGCTTCCTCATGGAACAAATGATGATTAACTCAGAAAGCCACAGGTGGCCAAAGTGCAGAGAATAAGAGACTCAGAGTGTTTGTCCCTGAATAGTACACCTACATCAAACCTCTGTCACTCAGTTCTTATGAACCATTGCAGAAGAGGGGTCAGAAAGACTATAAGAGCCAGTGGTGATGGATAACCATAAAGAAACAGTTTTCTGGACAGCTGAGAAGTTACTCATGAACTCACAGCAATGGTAACAGCGTTCACAGACCAATGCAAACTCAAATCAGACAAAACTCCAGCATAGAAGTGAGGAAACGGGTAATAAACCCCAAATTTACCAACCAATAGCTAGTAGCAGGGGGAAAGTTGATTTCCTTTAAAGGAGTAAAATAAGTTAACCAGGCTCCAGTTGATGGACACACAGAAGGTATTTGGGGATACAATCTTGCCTCAATAGGACTTAACATATGTGACAGAATGTATAAAATCTAGTGGGGGGGCACTATAAGATGGGTGAAGATAATAGATGTGGTCTAAATATTACCAAATATATTGTATGAAGTTCACTAAAATTCAATAAAAGAAAAGACAGCAAAAGCTGGCAAGGATATGGGAAAAGAGAAACCCTGCACCCTATTCACTTCAGGGAAGATGTATTATAAGCTGGTACAGCCACCATAGAAATCCCTATGGTGATCCTCAGTAAACTAAAGGTAGAAATAATAACTATGCCACTCTTGGGCATGCGCTCAAATAAATGCATCCGACTACAAAGACACTCACATCCATGTTTATTGCTTCACTACTCACAATAACAAGGAAATGGAATCAGCTACCTGCCCACCAACCAATGAATGAAGAGAATGCAGTAGACATACACAATGGGATTTTGAGGAGTCATACAGAAAAATGGAATCGAGAGATTTACAGGAAAACAGGTGGCATTGGAGATCAATAAGCCAGATTCTGAAAGGCAAATACCACGTTTTCTCTCACAGGTGGAACTTAGACTTAAATTTATAAATGCATGTGCATATATGAATATACATGTGCAGGGGTCATGGAAGTAGAAAGGGAATTATGAGAGGAGAGGAAGAGCAAGGGCATCGGTGGAATAAGGGCAATGAGATGCAAGTGGCATGGAAGCAGAAGGGGGAGCTACTTGGAGAGAAGAGGGCAAGCAAGCGGGCACAAGGGCTTAGGGAGGACAGAGTGGGAGGCAGTGAACAAGAACCAAGAGTAAGGGCATATGTGTGAAAGTGCCCCAGTGACATCCACTGCTTTGCATGTGAATTTAAAAATATTTTTGAAAAAGAGAGGCCCTTCTAGAAACCTGGTTTAGGAGACAGGCCATGTGAGTATTTGCAAGAAATCAGGTGAATAATTGAGGCAAGGCATGCTGCCCTCTGCACAGTGTTGCTATCTGATTAACTTCTGCTTTTCAACTGAGAAAGTTTGGGGGGATAGATAACATGCTCTCTTGATTCTACAGCCTGGAAACAAGCTACAACAGCAGGAAGAGCACACACAGGCATCAGGCAGAGACCTGATCCTGTATCCAGACCTTGTGCTTTCTGATGAGGCAATTTGTATGAATTCACTTCACACACACACACACACACACACACACACACACACACAAAGGTATTCAGCAAGATGCGATGCAAACAAATTGCCTAAATATACATCAACTCATAAGCCTATGGGACAAACACTTAGCATCCTAACTGAAAATGGAAGGAGTCAGGTGTCCCATCTCAGAGGTGGAGAGGTTCCTTTGTGATGACTGTGGCCGTTGGCATAAAAGGAGTGACTCGGGGGATGCAGTACCTTGCAGGTACTACCCTTAGCAGCATTGCTTTACACCTACCACATGGAACCACTTCCTTCGTCTGGCATGGTCATTGCTGAGAATCCAGAACCAGACATTCGGCAGTGTGTTCATCCTCAGCAGTTTGCCTCTGGAGACACTCAGTATGCATCACGGTAGACTCCAAGCCTAGTTGTAGAATCAAATCACCTTGCATTGCACAGCCTGAGTGCCAGACACGCACCCATTTCATGAATATGTATCATCCCACAGAAGCTCACCACAAGCCACAGTTATTCATTTTGGCATGACAACCGCACTAAAGTCAGAATGCCTAAGGAAAGGGCAAAGTTGTCCCTGCTGATATGCTCACAACTTTCTCCTGGGACACAGATGCCCATTAGCTACAAAGAATCGCTCCATTAAATCTAAGTTATCATTCCTTGAAATTTGTATATTAATAATACACTATAAAATTCACAGACAACCTCTGTTCCAATCATTCACTTTGATTTATGCTTGAAAATGGTCACTTTCTCATCACTTTTGGTAAGCTTTGATGATTTTCCTTCTGGTTGTGGATGTCTGCAGATGTATGCTTGTAGCTTAACCCTGTATTTCCTCTTCATCCACACTAGAGATCCACTGTGCCAACAGGAACGACTTCCTCAGAGGGAGATGTAGTGTGCCACAAGTAAGTGGTATGTGTGCACATGAGTGGAGGCTCTTGGCTTATAAAAGAGTATTGGATGCTTCAAAACAGCAGAAAACTAGAGAGTATTGAGGTTTGGGGGGAGGGGCATTTTTTTATTTTAATAAAATTGTGTATTCATTTGTCTGTTTTAGTTTTTGAGGCAGAATTTTTGTAGTACAGGTTGACTCAAACTCACAGTCCTCCTGCCTTAGCTCCCAAGTGCTAGTGCTATGATTAAAGACAAACCCCACCCTGCTAGACTCAATCAGAACTGTATTGAAACCAAAACCTTTGGTTGTGCATGTGTGGTGGTTTGAATGAGAATGTCCCCCATAAGCTCCAAGAATTTGAACATTTTGTCTCCATTTGGCAGTACTGATTTGGAAGACTTTAGGAGTTGTGGCCTTGCTGGACAAAGTGTATTACTGGGAGCGGGCTTTGAGAGTTCTTTTTTTTTTTTTCACAGAAACTTTATTGAAAATTTCATACATGCATATAAGGTGTTTTGATCAAATTCATGCTCACTCCCTCCCCTCCAACATTCTCCCTCTGAAGAAGTAACCCTAAAATCTTTTATGGATTAGATACAAGCTCCCAAATACCTTTGAATTTACTGGCCTTGGAACAGAGTATGTTGCTAACAGGCCCAAGGACATTTTGACTTTTAGCCAAGAAACTGGCTATATTTCTTTGGGGTCTTTTTACCCTAACTGACTAGCCAATTCCTATTAGCACACCATCCTCTGAATGGGTTACCTAAATTGCCAATATGGAATAAGGACACTGACTACTCTGGCTTCTTCCATGCTGAACAGAGATGCAGGGTGAGGCAACTGGAGTACCCCTTCAGTGGGTCTATATAAAGACTCCCAAATTGCATAACTTTTGTCTCTAAGGGGAGGAGAAAGTCCTTGAATCATGAATGGGAGATGTGAAGGAGAAGTAAAGGCAAGAGTAATTAGCATTACAAGTTCTAGACATGGAACTAGAAAAAAGTCAGAACGGCAATTTTCAAATGTTCATAAGAGAGTCCATTGGAATTTCTTTACAAGGGCTTCCAAAAGCATCCCTCTATTGGGTTCTTCCTCATTTTACTTTTGTCTTCCAAGGCTGGACTAGTTGGCTGGGAAGAGTGGCTGGACACTCAGGTGAGGGTCCAGTGACCCTGCTTGGCACTCCTCTAATGAATGTGCACAACCATCAACAAGCCCAATTGTGACTACGTTTAGAGATCAGGCTCAGCCAAAGTCATGATGATGGTGGTTATTTCATGCCGAAGGGACTGCTGCTTATCATCACTTTATTAAAAGGACCTGGAATTGAAAACGATTTGGTGCTAGGAGCCACATATGAGGGAGAACATACATTTGGTATCATTTGTTCTCTTGATCCTAGCTAGTCTGATTGGGGTAAGGTGATACCTTAGGGTGGTTTTAATTTGCATTTCCTTAATGACTAACAATGTTGAACACTTTTTGAGATATTTCTTAGGCATCTTTATTTCTTCCTTTGAGAACTCTCTGTTTAGATCTTTAGCCCATCTTTTCACTGAATCCTATTGGGTCATTTGGTTTCTCGATTCTTTGTTTTCTGAGCTCTTTATATATTCTGGATGTTAAACTTCTGTCAGATGTGTCACTGGCAAAGATTTTCCCCCATTCTGGGGGTTTTTGCTTCACTTTTTTTGATTGCTTCTTTTGCTGTTCAGAAACTTTTTACTTTAATGAGGTCCCACTTATTAATTGCTGAATTTAATTCCTGAGCAACTTCTGTCTGATTTAGAAAATCCTTTCCTACATCTATATCCTGTAAGTTACAGCCAATATTTTCTTCTAATAGTCTCACGGTTTCCAGTTTCACATTGAGATCTGTGATCCATTTGGAGTTGACATTTGTGTAAGCAAAAAGTAAGGATCTAGTTTCATTCTTCTACAAGTGGAGATACAGTTTTGCCAGCACCATTTGTTGAAGATGCTGTCTTTCCTCCATTGTGTGGTCTTGGCACCTTTGTCAAATATCAGGTGGCTGAAATTACATGTACTCAGGTTTGGATCTTCAATAATGTTCCATTGATCTATGTGTCAGTTTTTGGACCAGTACCATGCTGTATTTATGACAATGGCTCTGTAGTATACTTTGAGATCTGGTATAGTAATCCTCTAGCATTGCTCTTTGTGCTCAGGGTTGCTTTGGCTATCCAGGGTCTATTGTGCCTCCATATTAATTAAAAGATGCATTTTTCTAATTCTGTGAAGTGTGTCATGGGGATTTTGATTGAGATTGCATTGAATCTATATATTGCTTTTGGTAGGCTGGTCATTTTCACAATATTAAATCTTCCAATCCATGAGCATGGGAGGTCCTTCCATCTTCTGGTGTCTTCTTCGCCTCAATCTCTTTGTTTAACAATTTAAAATTTTTCATTGTGGAGCTCTTTGGTGTCTTTGGTCAGATTTGTTCCAGAAATTTTTTCAACAATTGTGAATGGGAGCATTTCCCTGTATTCTTTCTCCAATTGCTTGTTATTGGTATATAGAAAGGCTACTGATTTTTGTAGTTGATTTTATAACCTGCTACAGTACTGAAAGTGTTGACCAGTTCTAGGAGTTCTCTGGTCAAACTTTTGGAATCTCTTAGGTATAGTATCATATCATCTGCAAAAAGTGATAGTTTGACCTCTTCTTTTCCAATTAGTAATTCTTTAATTTCCTTCTCCTATCTTATTGCTCTAGCAAGGGTTTCAAATACTATGTTGAAAAGGAGTGGAGATAGTGGACATCTTTGTCTGGTTCCTGATTTTAAGGGGAATGCTTCCAGTTTTTCTCCATTTAGAACGATACTGGCTGTCAGTTTGTTGTATATAGT
>NW_008344644.1:293217-294324 GCF_000622305.1 Nannospalax galili
ATTCTCAACATAAATGCATGCTGAATTTTGTCAAAAGCTTTTTCTGCATCTATTGGGATGACGATGTTGTTTTTGTCTTTGAGGCCATTTATATGATTAATGATGTTTATTGACTTGTGTCACTGTATCTCTGTACCTCTGTATCTCTGTATTGACTTGTATCACTGTATCTCTGTATCTCTGTATCACTGTATCTCTGGGATAAAGCCTACTTGGTCATGGTAAATCTTTCTGATATGTGTCTGTATGTGGTTTGCAAGTATTTTGTTGAGAATTTTTGCATCTATGTTCTTTAAGGATATGGGTCTATATTTTTCTTTTTTGGTTGTGTCTTTACCCAGTTTGAGGTTTAGAGTGATGTTGGATTCATAGAAGGAATTTGGGAGTTCTCCCTCTATTTCTATCATTTTGAATAATTTAAGTAGTATTGGTTGGAAATCTTCTTTAAAAGTCTAGTAGAATTCTGCTGTAAATCCATCTGGGCCTGGGCTTTTTTTATTTGAGAGACTTTGTATTACTGTTTTAACTGCCTCATATGTTATAGATCTGTTTAAACTGTTGATCTCTTCTCAGTTTAACTTTGGATGTTCCCATGATTTCAGATAACCATCCATTTCTTTTAGACTTTCAGATTTAGTAGCATATATGTTTTTAAAATATTCCCTTATAATGGTTTGGATCTTTTGGGTGTCTGTTGTGATGTTTCCCCTTTCATCTCTTATTTTGTTGATTTAGATTTGCTCTTTCGTTGGTTAACTGAGCTAAGGGTCTGTCTATCTTGTCTAGGTTTTCAAAGGACCAGCTCTTAGAATCACTGATTCTTTGTATTATTTTCTTTGTTTCTATTTCATTAATTTCTGTTCTGATTTTTGTTATTTCTTCTCTTCTGCTGGTTTTGGGTTTCATTTGTTCGCGCCTTTCCAGTGTCTTGAGTTCCAGTGTTAGGTCATTTATTTGGACTCTTTCTACTTTTTTAATGTAGGCACTTAGAGCTATAAACTTCCCTCTTAGGACTGCTTTTAATGTGTCCCAGAGGTTGTGTTGTGTTGCATTGTCCTTTTGTTGAATTCCAGGAATTCTTTTATTTCTTTCTTAATTTCTCCTTTG
>NW_008344644.1:294429-306127 GCF_000622305.1 Nannospalax galili
TGTAGTTCAATAGAAAGCATGGAATTATTTCTATATTTTTGTACTTGTTGAGGTTTATTTTGTGGCCCAGTACGTAGTCAATCTTTGAAAAAGTTCCATGAGGTGCTGAGTAGAAAGTGTACTCTTTGGTGTTTGGGTGGAATAATCAAAAGATGTCTGTAAGGTCCATTTAATGTATGGCATCATTTAATTCAGACATCTCTCTGTTCTTTGTCCAGTTGACCTGTCTAATGGAGACAGTGGGGTATTAAAGTCCCCTACTATTACTGAGTTGGGGTCAATCTGTTTCTTAAAGTCCTGTAGTGTTGTTTTTATGAATTTGGGTGCACCATCATTTGGTGCATATATGTTAAGGATTGTAATATCTTCTTGGTTAAATGTTCCCTTGAACAGAATGAAGTGACCTTCCTTATCTCTTCTGATTAGTTTTACTTTGAAGTTTATTTTGTCAGATTTTAGAATTACAACCCCTGCTTGTTTCTTAGTTCTATTTGCTTGGAATATTATTTCCATTCTTTTACCTTAAGGTAGTGCCTGTCCTTGAAGGTGAAATGGGTTTCTTGCAGATAGAAAGGATGGATTTTGTTTCTTAATCCATTCACTTAGCCTGTGTCTTTTGACAGGGGAGTTCAGTCATTGATATTTAAGGTTATTATTGAAAGGTGTGTATTGGTTGCAGTCATTTTGATTGCTGTTTGTGTTCTCTGTCTAATTTTGTGTTTCCTAAATTATAACTTTATTCATTTTCTTTCATTGCCCCGTGGTATAGTTGTTTCTCTCTCTGCTCTCTGTATTGCTTCAAGTATTCTTTGAAGCATGGTTTCGTGGACATGTATTCTTTCAGGCTTTTCATGTCATGGAAGATTTTTCTTTCCCCCTCAACTATAATAGACATTTTTGCTGGGTAAAGTATTCTGGGCTGCCATCTATTGTCAAGTAGAACTGGACTGTTGCTCTCAGTACCTTCTCTTTGTTCTGTACATAGAATGTTTTTACTATGATATTTTGTGGGGAGTTTGTTTTCTAATCCTGTCTATTTGGTGTTCTATATGCTTCCTGTATTTGTATGGGGATGTCTTTCCTTAATTTTGGAATGCTCTTCTACAATCCTGTTTAAGATCTGATCAACACAATTAACCTGAAATTTTTCTCCTTTCTCTATTCCTATGATCCATAGATTTGGCCTTTTCATGGTGTCCCACATCTCTTGCATATTCCATTCCTGTCTTTTTTAATTTTCCATACTCTTTGCTTGAGTGGTCCAATTCTTCAACTTTATCCTGCAGTGTTGATATTCTGTTTTAGATTTCATTCATTCTAGAGGTGAGACTTTCCCCTGTTGTTTCAAGTTGACTGAGTTTTTCACTTCCTTCTTCATCTCTGCCTGAGTTTTCTTCAATGTTTCTCTTTTGTGAATTCAATCAGAAGTTTATCCCTATCTTCTTTCAGTTCTTTTATTTGTTTGTTTGTGTGTTCTTTAAATTCCTTGAATTCCTTGATCATGTTTATGATTGTTCTTTTAAAATCTGTGTCCTGGGTTATCACTAGTGTGTTCTCTTTGTAGAACTCTTCTACAGGCTTTGCTGGTGACATAGTGTTTTGGCTTTCCATTTTATTATTCTTTCCTTGTGGTTTTGTTGTTTATGATTCTGATATGAGAATTAAGTTGAAGTATACCACTGTTTGTGTTATCCGGGTGCCTAGATCCTTTCTTTTTTGGTTATGTAAAGCTGGTTGGTACGGGGTTCAGGTTTTTTCAAGTTTATTTTGGATGGAACTGATGTCTTCAGATCAGCCATTCAGGGGTACCCACAGAAGCCTAATTCAGGTTCCAGTCAGGTACACTCAGGCTTCCTTCATCACGTGGAAGCAGGATCCAGGGTCTCTCAGGCAGTCTTATTGTTGTCAACCCTATGCCAGAGGGAGGCCAGAACTGGGCAATCTCTGGAGGTCTGCTGAGATTGCAGCCTTAGCCTTTGAAAGCCAAATCTGCCCTGGGGCCTTGGGAGGGGCCTCACAAAATCCCAGGTAAGGAGAATAGTTTGGCGCATTTAGGGGAAGCTCACTACCATGTGGAGGCAGGATCCAGGGCTCTGTCAGGCTGTCCCCTGGGCTCTCAGGCCCTCTGGTAGTTGGAGGCCAGTGGGAGGCCAGAACCCCACACTCTCTGGCAGTCTGCTGAGCTCCAAGCAACTACCCCAGTGGAGGAAGTCCGAACCCACCCTCTCTGTCTGTCCCTCATTTTGTTTTCTTTTTTGTTTGTCTGATTCTTGAATTTATCCTGAGCTTTCACAGGTACTTTGCCAATGAAATAATTGTGTACAATCATGTACAGGATTCTTCCATTGAAAACTTTACAAACAAAGGTTTATTACAAGGAGAAATTTTGTTTTGTTGAAAGATAATATTGTATGTAATGAAACTGTTGTCATTTTTACATATCTCAAAACTAATGTCTTTTGGAATTGTCTGGTGAAACCAAGTCTTAATGACAAAGTTTACCTTTATGGGTGAGGTGACAATGACAGCAAATTGATACGCTCCCAGCCCTTCACCAAAGGTGCTCTTTTCCTCTCTTCCCAAATAAAGCTCAATGAAAGAACAGAAGACCCGCACACTGGGCAGCCCACATCCTTGTCCCCACTTAGGCTGCTTGCTTACAGCTGTGTGTTCTTGGGTGGGTACTGAAATTTTCTTATCATTAAATCATATGTATCTCATATAGCTTCCATGAAGATTAAGGAACTAGGTGGAATATAGCCATGTTAACCAGCAGGAGGTGGTTCTGTTTGTTTGGAAGTTTTTTCCTAGCACATTCCCAGGTCTAACTGAACCTAGAAGAGCAGGATTCCTGGATTTCACCACCAGAAATGTCACTAGAATATGGGCAAAGGCTGAGGAATTGGGACTTGGAATGTGAGAGCTGACTTTGTTGAGGATATCATCACCCCTGGTGCAGGGATAGCATCGTGAACTTGCTGGTCTGATGCCCCAGCACACTATTTTTTCAGTGGATCTAAAGATGTATGGAGTTGACCTTCAATAGGGATATCATCACCCCTGGTGCAGGGATAGATAGCATCGTGAACTTGCTGGTCTGATGCCCTAGCACACTATTTTTTCAGTGGATCTAAAGATGTATGGAGTTGACCTTCAATAGAACAAACTCTGGAGACACAGAAATTGATTTCCTCCGATTTCATAGGCCAAGCTCACCCCTTCTCTCCCCAAGCCTCCATCTCTTAACAATGTCATCACCCTTGAGAGAATTGCCTTTGGTCACTTTCACCTCTTACTTTTCCTCCACCTCTAAGTATCACTTATCAGTGTCTGTGCCTTTAGCTATTAATTCCCTCTCACATTTCTGGTCCTATATGATTGAAAAGCGGATGTCTGTACTTGCTACTACTCACTCCAGAAGCTCTTTGGAGTACAGTCTACATATAGTCTCTGGCTCTTTATGGTCCAGCTCTTCCAGTTATTCCAAACCTGGCAGAGCCCTCTTCAGAGCCCTTGATGCCAGCACTGAGGGTAACAGTGCTGCAGAGTCCCTAGATCAGCATGCCTCACATGTGTCCCTGCTGCCCTTGCACTTCCCTGTGTATCTCGGGATTGTCCAGCAGGCAGCCATGGACCCACTATGCTTCCAAGGCTGTGACCAAATACTTGACAGAAACAACTTAATGGAGAAGTTTATTTGGCCTCTGGTATAATGAATACAGTCCACCACAGAGAGAAGGAAGCCATTCTGACTGAAGCAGTTTAGTTTGTGGCAGTGAGAACGTTCAGCTGCTCACATCAGGGAAGCGGAAAGCAGAGAAATCTGGCCAGAAGTAGCTCACCTCCAACCTTATCCAATGAGGTCTCACTTCCTACAAGTGTCACAACTTTCCAACACACCCACAGCTAGAGATCAAGTTCTCAAACACATGAATCTGTGGGAAACATTATGCACCCCACCAGTAGCAAAATATTAACAGGAAAGAAGTACTGCAGAATGGTTGTCCTACCAGGGGTCACAGTCTTAAAGAAGACTAACTGTCCTCCATGTGTTAAAAAAAGGGACACAAAGTTGGATGGGTAAAGAAGGGGGGACTTGGAGGAGCTATGAGGTATATGTGACTATAATCAAAAAACACAGTATGAAATTCTCAATTAATACAAAATAAGGAAGAAGAAAAATAAAATAAAGAACCCAGAGACAGATATAAATATGATAGAAACATAGGTAGTTACAGATAATATAGATGGGAGTGTTAGGTCGTTACAGATAATATAGATGGGAGTGTTATGAGTACGAGAAATTTGCATGATTCAAGTAGGCACCAGTTCTAAATCAGAGTTCATCAGACTCCCTTATGAAACACAGATGGCTGGGTTCCATCCAAGGAATTTGACAACATAGCTCTGAAACAAGGACCAGGAGTTTCCACTTCCAGAGCAAGTTCCTGGGTGCTACCAATCCTGCTGTGGGCTGTAGCTAATGTCTTTTTGAGTTCCTGATTTCAATCATTTTGTCTACATGCTTGGTGGTAGGATTTCTGGGTCATGTGATAGGTCTATAACATCTCTTTAGTAACTGCACAATGGCGCCTTCCCACCAACAGTAAGAAAAGTTTACATTTCTCCACATCCTCGTCAGCATTTGTTCTTTGTCCTTGTGCCTACCTCCCCAGTCCTTGGATTACAGTTGCATGCTGCTGCACCCGGCTTTTTATGTAGTGCTGAGACTCCAAACCCACGTTCTCATGCTTGCACAGCAAGCAATTAGTGACCAACACACTTCCCCACCCCAGAAATTAACTTCTTATCTGATGCTGTTTGGAAATGGAGAAAGAGAACTTTGATTTGCTAATAAACAGGCATAGAGGTCCAATTATGCAAAATGAAGTGTCCTAGTTACTTTTTATTGCTGGAATAAAAACATGGACCAAAACCATCTTGGGAAGGAAAGGGCTTATTTTATCTTATATATCCTGGGTCACAGTTCATCACTGTGGGAACTCAGGGCACAAACCTGAGACAGCCCATGGAGGAACACTGCTTACTGGCTTGCTCCCCTGGCCCATGCTTGACCACTTGCCCAGGGGTGGCACCACTCACAGTGGGCTGGGCCCTCCCACGTCACTCAGTCAAGAAAACGCCTCACATATATGGCCATAAACCAATCCAGTGGAGGACATTCCTCAATTGGAGTTCCCTCACCCATGTGTCAAGTTGGCATGTGAAGCTCTCCAGCACAGAGTCCCAAAGATCTTCAGTACAGATTCTCCCTATAATGAGCAATATCTTATTGGACAACCAATGTATCAAAATTCCTGTGCTCCATTTCTCCCATTCTTCCTATAGAGACCGTTCTTTCCATGAATTGTGCTATCAGTTCACATTAACAACCATTGACTACTAAGCCCAGATTTTCCCCTAGATTAGTGTCTTCTGAGAATGTGGAAGGTAAACATAATGGAAAGTTCCTCGTTGATTAGGCCTGTCCCCAGACAATGTAGGTTGACCAGCAATCGAAGCCCACTCTCCATTCTCCAGGAGATGCTCCCCAGTTACTATAGCAACTGAAAACCATATATGGACCCATCTCCCCAGTTGCCACTCATTCAGCCCCGCAAGGATGGGTTCTCCTGTATTCACTCTTCCTGTCTTTCCTCCATGAAAACTGTGCATTCTCTGAGCACCAAGGCTCAGTGTTCATGTCTCTTCATCCAGTCGAACTTATTACCCATCCCTCCCAAGCTCAAACCTTACCTTACTATACACGCGTACACACAGGCACTAGGATTGAGGGAAAATCTCAGCTTTGTAACATTCATTGTATCATACCTTCTCCTTGAATCTACTTCAACTCCTTATTCACAAACTCAAATTAACATTAACATATTGTCTCTATAGTTCTTTGATACATTTTGTACTTTGATTTGTATTTGTATATCATAATTTTGTTTTTCTATGCTTCTGTTATCCCTTCCATAAATTTTGAAGACAGTTCCCACTGCAACCACTATTTTAAAAATTAACAAATACACATGAAGAGTTTAAGTAGCAGGACTGGCAAGATGGTTCAGTGGGTAAAGACATTTGCTGCCAGACCGGACAACCTGAGTTTCATCCTCAGAGCCCACATGGTAGAAGGAGATAATCAATTCCTGCAAGTTGTTCTCTAATCCTCCACATGCATGTGTACACACACACACACACACACACACACACACACACATAATAAATAATAAATAAATGCAGTTTTAAAAAAGTGCAAGTAAAATGCCATATTGTAGTATCTTTTTAGATATTTGATTTTGGAAGCTCTCCCCATTGAGAAAAGTCAAATACTCTTTTGTACTCGAAGGACAGCATGTTAAAAATTTAGCTTATTCTAACATTAAGCTTTTCATTCTTTGTGTTAAGCCATAGGAAACTTTAATTTCTCTCCTCAGTGTCTTTCCCATGGGGCAAAAGATTGGACAGTTTGGAAATGGATTCAGTTCCTAGCCAAGTAGGCCATGAAGTTGTTCTCCAACATTTCTACAGGCCTCTTTTGACAGTGTTTTGACAGTTCACAGTAATGTTTTGTCACTTCCTTATCCTCGGAGATAAAGCAGTATTAGGAAGAACAGTGATGTCCTTTGTGCCCAGCATCATCCACAGGGGACCTAAGCTAATGGTTGGGAAAATGAAAGCACAATAGCCTCTGCCATCCATCGAATCATGCACTGACTGAAATAACACTTAGCAAAGCAGAACCTCTGGAGGTCCCCCTCCCGCTCTCTAGGCTCTGAGAGTCTCTGAGTCGCACCTGACTGTCAGGCTCTGAGACCAGTAGGGTTACCAGTCACTGAGCAGGACAGATGGAGACAGCTGCAGGGTCGATGGAGATTTATATACATGAGAATCTACAATGAATTAATAGTGGAAAGTTCAATTAATTCCTCACTCCACAGAAAATATCAACATAACTTCCAGATGAATAAAAATTTTAAGCCAGTCCAAAATCCTAAGTAATACAAGGATAAGAAAATTTCTAAGTTTTGAATGGTAAAATGCTTTATAGACATAAAGAAATTAAATGAATCACAAAAGATTACATCAAAACAGGTATAATATGGAAAAAATATAATAGTCTACAACAAAAATCATAATAAAATGTTAGACAATGTGAGAGTCTAGAAAACTATTGAATAAGAAAGGGTCAATATACTTAAAAATTTTTTTTTTGCAAACCAATAAGAAAACCCTGAAACCCCAGTGGAAACTTGGATAAACAAACACTGGCTTTCAAATACTATAAGAACTACTTGAGATAAACAATTTATAGTGAGAAAAGGTTTATTTAGGCTCACAATTTTGGAAATTTTAGTCCATACCCAACTACCCTTGCTACTTTCAGGCCTGTCATGAGTTAAGACATCATGGCAGGGACCACATGGCACTGCAAAGCCATTTGCTTCATGGTCACGAAAGACAGAAAGAGGAAGGGCCTGCAGTTCCGCCACTGCCTTCGGGGCACACCCCAGTGACTAGAAGGACTCCCAGCAAGCTCTATCACCTCCCCACAGAGCCAACCTAGAGACCACAGCTTTAACCCATAGACTTTGGGGAACATTCCAGATCCAGACTACAACAAAAGCTAATAAAGAGACACTTCACAGCAAGAGAAAACCTTCCCCATCCACAGACTCCAAAGCTCAGTGTGATCAGCAGAGGTAAACAAAGGTCATTCTGGCCAATATCAGACTCTTGTTCTAGACAGGCTCAATAGCAGCATAAGCCACAGAAAAGACAGGAATCCACCACTTCAATGACCTAGCCCTCTGTGGCTGTCATTGACACTCTCCAACTTTCAAGGACTCTGATAATATTGGAATATAATTAGAAATTTGAGTACGAAAAATCATACAAACACATTAAGACTGAATAATACACCTTGAAGAAATCAGGGAGGCAATTTAGAAATCCTAGAATCAAATGGAAGTTAAAGCAAAACTTCTCAGCATTTTTGTGATATATCCAAGGTACTCCTAAGAGGAAAATACACAGCTATGAGTATTTACCTTAAACACTCACAGAGTGCTGGGTATACCAGTGAATAATTGTAATCCCAGCACTCAGGAGGCAGAAGCAGGGGGATCAGGGATTCAAGGTCATCCTCAGCTACATAGTAAGCTAGAAGCCAGCCTGAGCTATAGCCAGTCTCAAAAAAATCTCAGAACTATCTCAGCTTGATAATCTAATTGTGCACCTCAAGGTCTTATAAAAATAAGAACAATACAAAAATCCAAATTCTTCTTTCTAATAGAAAGTTGGGAAAAATTACACTCTGGGATGAGAATCTGTTTTATCCTTGACTTGAGGACTTACGTCATCAAAAGCAGCCATTTTTGTCAAAAAAAAAAAAAAAAAGGTTTAGAAAGCTTGGGACTGGATCAGCTACCATGTTTCCCACCACACTGTTAGAGTATTCAGCTTTCAAACAGTCCTGACCCAGGATCACCCCAATATCTCACACTCACTTGTCCTCTACAGGTTAGTAGCCCAGAAGTTGCTTGGAACCCAGCCACATGTCAAGGATAGAAACCACAGGGAACATGTGCCGGCCTCTGAGTGTACTGGGACCACACTCTGTAGCAGGGTACTTAGCCAGCCAGGACACAATGAAATGTTGGGTTCTTGTAATTTCATTCAATTCTTTGTACCCAGCTGCACAAGATGGATCACCTTAGACTTATAGATTTTATGCTTTGCTTGGGGAATAAATTATTATGTGAATTCATCAAAGAACTTCTTCACATATTTGTGACCTGCAGTCCATAACCCTTCCTTTGATCAAAACCATGCATGACAAATGTACCTTTCCTCGGTTAAGTGGTTAGTTTGCCTTCTCTGTGGAAACGGCTACATCTTTCATCTTGTGAACCAGTTAGTACTATGAGTACTGTGCAAAGTGGTGATATATTAAAAGTGGTGACACATTAGTACTCAGAGCCTCCATAAATGAAACACCAGCACCATACACATGTACATGGTCACTACTGGTTAGAAATGAAATCTGACCCTAGCCAAACTAAAGACAGAAAATTGGCAACTATCCAATGGGGTTTTTTCTTATAGTGTAACTATTTCCTAATTTTCACCCCAGTGAGTCCTAATGCTAAAGGAAAGCAAAATAAATTCTGAACATACCTTTTTAATGGAAAGGAAAGGAAAATATCAACAATGTGCTGTCTAAGAAGTTACTAATGCCTTTGATTCTGCCAATCAAAAGAATTAAGTTGCCAAGAGACGAGTTCTGTGACTACTGGTTTAACCATCCTTGAAAGAATGGCATTCTGAGGCATACTGTGTCCCCTGCTGAGTTAGCACAGATTTAGATTTTTTTTAATCTATGGTAAAGAGAACACCCACCAAGACTTGTCAACATAAAGATGCCTCCTTAGGGCTCATAGACAAAGCATTTTATTTCCTTCCAAACACCCGGTGGAGAAAGTTTAGTAAAGGATTCTCTAACTCTGTGCAGTGATGGAAACGTTACAGAGGAAGCTACAGTGTGCTAACTTCACTGATAATAAAAGCCAGCTTTTATTTCCCCATTGAAAAAGGGAAACTGCATTTGAATTATCAAATGTTTGATGGGATAATCACAAAAGTAGGAAAAGCACTGCCCTCCTAGAGAAAATCGCTCTTCAATTAGTGTTATTTATAAGTTACATTGACTTAAGGCATTCAATTAGAATGAGAAAATCCTAATTATAAAGAAAAAAAAATGAACAAAACCTTCTCAGGGAGGTCATCAAGAGTCAAGAGAAAAGCATTGGAATAAACAGCACCATTGGGCAATTCAGACACTGTGTCTCCTCTCCGCCTGCATTGCTTGTCCCAGGCTAGCAGAGCAAAGGTGTGCGGCTCTACCAAGTTAGAGGGGGAATTTCAAAGGAAGCATCAAATTCCCACTCTTAATTCAGGTCTCAAACGGATTACAACATAATTTGAGGTTACTCATAAATACAATCAAGAAAGAAAGAAGGCAAAAGAAAGCGAAGCCAACGCAGCCTGTTTGCTCCAAATCGAGCCAGAGCTGTAGGTACGGTCCTTAGCACAGCACCCGTGTTAGATGCCTTTTCAGTTACTGAAACAAATATCTGAGCTGAGACTATCAATTTATGAACAGAGGTTTCTTCTGGGCTCATCATGTTAGAGGTTTTTAGTCCATGGTGGTTGTTCCCTCTGTTTGGGGCCCGAGGCCAGGCAGAACATCTTGGCAGGGACTGTAACTGAGGAAAACCTTTGCTTCATGGTCAGAAAACAAAAAAGACAAACAGACCATGGTCCCAAAATCCTCTTAAGGGTAGATTCTCAATGGCCTAAAGCTTCCCATGTTGCTCCATAACTTATATAGTCTCCCACCACTTCCCAACCGTGGTACAGGTTGAAGACCAAACATTCAACATATGCCCTTTTGGAGACATTTTAGGTCAACACTGCAACATCATCCCTTCTAAACACCCCTCGGCCAAAGCCAGAGCTGTAAACTTGCAAAGAATGACATCTTTTAAAAAAATATTTTATTTAATTTTTATGTGTACGGGTGTTATTGCCTGCATGTGTGTAAGTGAACCTGTGTTGTACAATGCCCATGGAAGTCATAAGAGGGCATCAGATCCCCTGGAACCGGAGTTATGAACATTTGTTGGTTAGCCATGTGGGTGCTAGGAACCAGGTCCTTTGCAAGAGCAGTCAGTGCTCTTAACCACTGAGCCATTTCTCCAGCCCAAGAATGACATCTTAAGAGCAATGTCTGAAGACTTATGATTCAATGAGTTTTGTTATCACATGTGACATGTTACAAGACTATAGGGATTTCCCTGATAAGCATGAACATTATGCAATGCAAGTCATTTTTGCTAATTAACACTTGGTCTCAAATGTATCTTTTCAAAAAACATAGAACAAAAGTCACAGAGGGGCTGGAGAGATAGCTCAGGGGTTAAGAGCACTAGCTGCTCTTACAAAGGACCTGAGATGGATTTTCAGTACCCACATGTTACAGTTACCCTGTAACTCCAGTTCCAGGGGACCTGACATCCTCTTCTCACCTCCACAAGCATTGCACGAAATGCGTGCACTTACATACATGCACACAATACATTCAAACACATAAAATAAAAAATAATGAATAAAATATTTTGAGAAAATAAAAGTCAAAGCAATAGAGATATTAAGCTATTCAAATATATATCACTACAAAGTCTTCTCGTCAGGATTAGTGTGGAAATTTGTTGTGGTAAATGTGGTAAGCATTTTTTTCCAGTTAACTATTTATTTAATAACCACATACTTAGAAGAAGCATTTCATTACAACAGCATTGACATATTCAATAACAATTTTCTGAGCTAAGGTGCATCTTTTTCAAAATTGGCTATAAATTTTTAGGTTTACAGTTGAGTTGTTACAGTTACACAATATTGTACTCAGTATGAACCCTATGACATAAAATTAAAAGGGATTTTAACCTTTAGAGAAGATCTCCATTTCATTATTAAAATATACAGTTTCATACAGAAAAATTCATTTTTAAGATGTTTGCACATGTGTTTCTAGTCTCTATATCTGGTTATTACTAGTCATAGTTGGTTACTTTCTGAGCTCCTTGGCATCTGAGCATGGATATAAAGTCATCAACTACATTTCAATGGT
>NW_008344644.1:306413-308614 GCF_000622305.1 Nannospalax galili
GAATTTTTTAACCTTTAAAAAGATCTCTATTTCATTTTAGAATATATTGTTCCTTGCAGAAAGACTCATTATTTTTGCTACTAACACTGAGATGTTGGCGCATGCATCTCTAATCTGTATGCATCTGATTATTACTAGTCATATTCTGTTGCTCTTGGACCCTTGGCGCCTGTGTATGTCTATGAAGTCATTGGGTGGATTTCAATGTTAATGTTTATCACCTCTACTAATCAGCATGATGTAAATTTCCATGATTCCTCCTCAAATAAAAAACATTTTTTTTAATTTGTTGATTTTTTTTTTGTGCGTGTATATCACACAGAACATCCGAAACCATCTTATTCGACTATACACCCACTTCCCAGATGGCACCCTCCCATAGCCTTCCTCCCCCCACTAGAGCCCTTATACTCTGATATCCCTGCTACTGTCTGCTGTGTTATTGGCACCTGAGCCAATCCCCACTACTTGCCTTTCTGTTGAATCTAGTCAGCCTATCTAGAGGTCTTTGTTTTAGGAGGGTCAGCTGTTCCTCATCTAGCAGCAATCAGTTGTCAATACTCCTTTAGATAAGATTAGGGTCTACTGTTCATTTGCCCAGTTCTGTGCTGGGTTACTATTTGGGAGTCCCTTTGTTCACTCTGGCCAATAACTCAAAAGAAGGTATCTCCTATCTGGAATTGTTGCTTTTTATGTAGCCTTTAGTTACGCATATGGACTCTTAAGAAAATATACTGACCCCTTTAATCTTTGATTATACTTTTCTTTTGGGTGTTTAAGGCCATACAGTTGGGCCTGATAAAACAATTTATTTTTACTCTTAAGGTTGTTTGAGGTTCTGTTCCTCAGGGGGCACATGGGCTTGGTAGGAGCCCCTGGCTCCTTTCTTTTACCAGTTCCACCTATGTGAAGATAAGTCAAAGGTCCTGCTCAACTATGATTGGCTTCGCTTGGAAACATGGAGGAAGTGATTTCTCTGTGTTGACCCTCCTCCTTGTAGACTGGACACTGATTCAAGTCCATCTGGTGGGGTGTCCTCAGCCTCCTTGATCAAAGGGACAGGTGGCCCACCACCATTATAGGACATTTTGAGAGATGCTCATAGTCCCCTGGAACTAGTCAACCTAGGAGGGCAAGGAGCAAAAAGTGTCCTTTATGTCCCTCTGACCAAATTAGTATAGGCCTCAAAGTACATCTGTTAAACATCCAAGAAGGTTAGTTCCACCACTCTGGTACTTTTAATTACTGTGTGCCATGTAGATAAATCTTGGGCAAAGATCAATTGTTCTCAGATAAACCTTACCTAGACATATATTTCTTGATCTGCTATGTATAATTTGTTCAGTAGGTTGTAGGAGTAATACAGTTCCCTCTGGTTTTCAAAACTAGCTAGGCATTAGTTATCTCTCCCATTGTCTCATCCCTCCACCGTAGTTGTCCCACTTAAGGTGCCCCCATTTCCCCATTTCTCCCTTAATAATACCCTTCTCCTATGGTCTACCTCTGTTGAGCTCCTTCTTTCCCCTTATCCCCTAGGTTCCTTGTATACACTTCCCCCCTTCCTCCCTTAAACTAACCCAATTTTTATCCATATCTCTGTTATTAAGGAAGATTGTTCTTCCATTTCAGGTTCTTTCTTTCCTTTACATCCCAGTTTCCTTTCTACTATCCTGGTTCCTGTAGTTATGTCTGAATACATACTCACTTATCAGGATTTGGTTCTGGGATCCACATATGAGAGATAACATATGTCGATTTTTTTTCTAAGTCTGTGTTACTTAGCATAACAGCTTCTAATTCCATCCATTTACCTGCAAATTTCATGATTTTATCTTTCTTTATTGCTGAGTAAAACTCCATTGTATAAATGAACCACATTTTCATTATCCACTATTCAATTGAGGGACACTTAGGTTGCGTCCATCTCTTAGCTATTGTGAAAAGGGCAGCAACAAACATGGATGTACAAGTGTCTCTGCAATAGGATGAGTTCTTTGAGACTATGCCAAGGAGTGGTATAACTGGGTCAAAGAGTAGGTGCATTTGTAGTTTTATAAGAGTTCTCCACACTGTTTTCCATAGGGGTTGAACAAGTTTGCAGCCCCACCATCAGTGGATGAGTGTTCCCCTTTCCACACATCATCTCTAACATTTGGTATCATTTGGTCTCTTGATCTTAGCCAGTCTGACTGGAGTAAGAT
>NW_008344644.1:309248-310165 GCF_000622305.1 Nannospalax galili
ACTTTTGTACTTTCATATGAATCTTAGGAAGGTTTTTTCCACTTCTGTGAAAAATGTCTTGTGGATTTTGATTGGTATTGCATTGAATCCATAAATGACTTTTGGTAGGATGATCATTTTCACAATATAAATTCTTCCAATCCATGAGCATGGGAGGTCCTTCCATCTTCTGATGTCTTCCTCAATCTCTTTCTTTAGTGATTAAAAATTTTCATTGTAGGGCTCTTTAATGTCTTTGATCAGGTTTATTCCAAGATATTTTATTTTTTGTAGCTTTTGTGAAGGGGAGAGTATCCATGTGCTCTTTCTCTGATTGCTTGTTATTGGTATATAGACAGGCTACAGACTTTTGTAAATCAATTTTGTAACCTGCCACTTTACTGGAAATGTTAATCATTTCTAGGAGTTTTCTGATGGAACTTTTGGATTCTGTTAGGTATTGTATCATATCATCTGCAAAAAGGGATAATGTGAGCTCTTCTTTTCTGCCGGTGCCAGCCGGCCAAGACGGACAGTACCTGAAAGGGAGAGTGAGGATTGAAAGAAAGAACAAGAGACAGAAAAGATACTTGGGAGGGCTAACAGTGGTGACTGCAGCCCTGGCTTATTTCAGCTCCACCTTTTTATACAGAAGAACTCAATTAGTTTCAACAGCTGTTATTATTTCAATCATTTTGTATTTGTTGCAGTTTGTTTTGTGCCCCAGTATATGGTTGATTTTGGAGAAGGTTCCATGGGATGCTGAGTAGAAAGTATGTCCTTTGGTGCTTGGGTGGAATACTTGGTAGATGTCTATTAGGTCCATTTGATATATGGTATTGTTATTTCAGATGTATCTCTGTTAACTCTCTGTCCTGTTGACCTATCTAATGGAGATGTGGGGTACTGAAGTCCCCTACCAATGAGTTGGAATTAAT
>NW_008344644.1:310227-311044 GCF_000622305.1 Nannospalax galili
CACCAGAGTTTGGTGAATATATGTTCATGATTGTAATATCTTCTTGATTGATTGTTCCTTTGATCAGAATGAAATAGCCCTCTTTGTCTCTTCTGGTTAATTTCAGTTTAAAGTCTATTTTGTCAGATATTAGGATTGCTACGCCTGCTTTTTTCTTAGTGCCATTTGCTTGGTATATTTTTTTCCATCTTTTCACTTTGAGGTAGTGTCTGTCCTTGAAAGTGAGATGAGTTTCTTGCAGACAACAAAAAGATGGGTTTTGTTTCTTAATCCATTTATATAGTCTGTGTCTTTTGACTGGGGAGTTCAGTCTGTTAATGTTTAAAGTTATTAATGAAAGATGAGTGTTGAATCCTGTCATTTTTATTTCTATTTACAATCGTGATGTAGCTATACTTTTCCAAAGTTATGCCTTCCTTGAATTTCTTTCTGCAACTCCTTGGGTATAGGCATTCCTTTCTTCAGCTCTTTGTATTACTTCCAGAACTCTCTGAAGGGCTGGTTTTGTAGACATGAATTCCTTCAGCCTATTTATGTCATGGAAGATTTTTCTTTCCCCTTCAACTATAATAGACATTTTGGCTGGATATAGTAATCTGGGTTAGCATCTGTGGTCATTTAACACTGGGAATACTTTGGTCCAGGCTCTTCTGGCTTTCATAGTTTGCACTGAAAAGTCAGCTGTAATCCTAATGGGTTTTCCTTTATATGTGACTTGTTGTTTCTCTTTTGCAGCTTTCAGTATTGTCGCTTTGTTCTGTATGTTTAGTGTTTTTACTATGATGTGCCATGGAGAGTTTCTTTTCTGGTCCTGTCT
>NW_008344644.1:311070-311284 GCF_000622305.1 Nannospalax galili
GTGCTTCTTGTATTTCTATGGCCATCTTTTTCTTTAATTATGGAAAATTTTCTTCCACGATTCTGTTGAAGATCTGGTCCATGCTATTATCTTGGGATTTTTCTCCTTCCTGTATGCCTATAATACATAAGTTTGGTCTTTTTATGGTGTCACACAATTCCTGCATATTCCATTCTTGTGCTTTCTTAAATTTTTCATAATCTTTGCTTGAGTG
>NW_008344644.1:312775-313089 GCF_000622305.1 Nannospalax galili
GGGAATCCCTTTGGCTACCCTGGCCAACAACTCAAAAGAAGGTATCCCCTGTCTGGCATTGTTGCTTGTTATGTAGGCTTTACCTTTGGTTATACTTTCCTTTTGGGTGTTTAAGGCTACACAGTTGGTCCAGATAAACCGATTTAATTTTACTCTTAAGGTTGTTTGAGGATCTGTTCCTCAGGAGTCACATGGGTTTGGAGCCCCTGGCTCCTTTCTTTTACCAGTTCCACCTATGTGAAAATAAGTCAATTGGCTTCAATTGGAAGCATGGAGGAAATGATTCCTCTGTGATGACCCTCCTTTTTATAGAC
>NW_008344644.1:313370-344343 GCF_000622305.1 Nannospalax galili
TCAGTCGTTCTAAGATAAACCTTACCTAGACATATATTTCTTGATCTGCTATGTATAATTTGTCAGTAGGTTGTAGGAGTAATATGGTTCTCTCTGATTTTCAAAACTAGCTAGGCACTGTTTATCTCTCACATTGTCTCACCCCTCCATCATGGTTTTCCCACTTAAGGTGCCCCCATTTCCCCCCTTTCTCCCTTACTAATACCCTTCTCCTATGACAAGGAACCTAGGGGATAAAGGGAAAGAAGGATCTCAAGAGAGGTAGGACCATAGGAGAAGGGTAAGCATTTTCTGAAGTGTTCTTTCACACTTTTTAGGAAGGCAAGTTTAAAAAAATAGTAATAATTTCATTAATCCTCTGAGAATTTCATATAATTAAGCTTCATCATATTCAGGTCTCCAACATCTCCTCTCAGATTCACACTCACCTCCCTACTCTGCCTCATTTCATGTCTTCTGTTATTTTTAAGGCCTAGCTAGTCAAATCTGTGCTGCCCAAAAGTGCTTAGGTGTGGGTTCTTACCCAGGAGCCTGGTCCACCTAGCCAGCATCACACCTTTAAAGAAAATTGACTCTCCCTCTCTCATCAGCTATCAATTGCCAATAGTTTCTCAGCTAGGGCTGGGCTTCTCAGCTAGGGGTGAGCCCACCTCCCCCTCCATGCTGGGTTTTGTCTGTCTTGGGTTTGTATGGGTTTTGTGCATGCTGTCTCAAGCATGGTTCATATTTGTAACTGCCATCTTGTGCCTGAAAAACATTGTTTCCTTGTATTCATTCACCATCTCTGACTCTTACAATCTTTGTGCCCCCTCTTCTACAATGATTAGTGAAATCTGGGCATGATATAGGTGTCCCATTTAGGGCTGAGCACTCTGCAGTCTCTATTCTCTGCATGCTGACCAGTTGTGAGTCTGTGTTAACCACCATCTGCAGCAAGAAGAAGCTTCTCTGATTAGAGTTGAGAAATGCACTAATCTATGGGTATAAATATGTCATTAGGAGTCAGTTTAATAGTATGTTCATATAGCAAGATAATAATAGTAGGTTCTCCCCTATGACCTGTGACCTTTCTGGCCACAAGTTCTTGGCCCTGATAACAGTACCAAGTATGGGCTCCATCTTGTAAAAAGGACTTTTAATCAAATTGGAAAGTGGTTAGTTACTTCCATGACATTTGTGCCACTATTGCATCCATGAGCCTATAGAAACCTCCAAACTGACTCCATTTTATACTAGCTGTCTTTTGCGCACTTTGTGTCTCTGCCCAGCCTCCACCACCATGCCCATCTCCCTCTCTCTCTCTCTCTCTCTCTCTCTCTCTCTCTCTCTCTCTCTCTCTCTCTCTCTCTCTCTCTCTCTCTCTCTCTCTCTCTCTCTCTCTCTCTCTCTCTCTCTCTCTCTCTCTCTCTCTCTCTCTCTCTCTCTCTCTCTCTCTCTCTCTCTC
Organism: Nannospalax galili; assembly: GCF_000622305.1. NCBI lineage: Eukaryota > Metazoa > Chordata > Mammalia > Rodentia > Spalacidae > Nannospalax > Nannospalax galili. The sequence goes on from NW_008344644.1 coordinate 314,815, forward strand.
TCTCTCTCTCTCTCTCTCTCTCTCTCTCTCTCTCTCTCTCTCTCTCTCTCTCTCTCTCTCTCTCTCTCTCTCTCTCTCTCTCTCTCTCTCTCTCTCTCTCTCTCTCTCTCTCTCTCTCTCTCTCTCTCTCTCTCTCTCTCTCTCTCTCTCTCCATTTCAGGGAGTACATTGTTTCTACAACACTGGGAAACAGATACAACCAGGTAGAATGCTCTCTCCCAGCTACACTTACAGCACTAAGGAGCCCATTGTTTCTTTCTTTCTTTCTTTCCTTTGGGGTGAGCTACCTCTTGATCATCAGCTAATTTAAAGGACTCTTAATTTGACTATCACTGTGTTATGTTCTTCTTCTGTTCCTCATGCTATAACAATATCTTGCCATTCCAGTCATTACTATAGCTCGCAGGGTTCATAGCTGGGTAAGGCTGATGATTACTTTTCCCTTTCAATGGTGTGTGTGTACAGCACCTTCCAGCTCTTTGGAAGTTAGGCAGTAGGGATGAAGCTTCAGGATCGGTACCAGCTTGATTTCTCCATATTTGTTCAATGACTCACAAATGCAGTATTTTCAGCAACAGATTATTACTTAAAATGAAGGGAAGGCTAGGGAGATGGCTCCATGGGTAAAATGCTTGCCATGCAAGCATGAGAACTTGTGTTCAGTCCCCAGTACCTACCTATAATCCCAGCACTGGAGTGGTAGAAACAGTGTTCATTGGCCAGCCAACTCAACCTAATCAACAAGCCCCAGGTTCCAGTGAGAGATTCTGTATCAAAAAACAAGCTGGAACTGGGGAGATTGCTTGATGGATAAAGCACTTGCCACAAAGGATGAGAACATGAGTTTAGATCGGTTCAGCCTACATGAAGCCAGATGCAGGAGAGCTTCTACAACAAGATGGGAGACAGAGAAAGAAGAATCCCCAGAACCCTGGGCCAGCTGGCCTGGCACGTGCAGCAGAATGACAAGAATTCTGTCTCAAACGAGGTGGAAGGTGAAAACTCACACCTAACGTTCTTCTTTGTGTACCACATAGACAATGGCATATGCATACCCATATTCACATACACAGACATGCACACACACATAAACAAACAGGCTAAATTAAAAATTAAGTTCAAAAAGGCAGGGTAGCTCCTGGGGAATGGCACCTGAGGTTGAACTCTGGCCTCCATATGTATGTGCATATACCATCACATGAACCCACACACATGTGCCTATACACACACACACACACACACACACACACACACTAAAGGAACAATAAAATTAAATACAGCATCATTTCCTATCTGGTTATTACATTTAACTTCTCATTAAACATGAGTCACTTTTACCACCATGATATAATTTCTGAAAGAATAAATTTAAAACACCTAGCATAAGGTAGGCATGGTGGCGCACACCTTTAATCCCAGCACTCCGGAGGCAGAGGCAGGCAGATCTTTGTGAGCTCAAGGCCAGCCTGGTCTACATAGTGAGTTCCAGGCCAGCTGGGGCTACAGGGAGACCCTGTCTCAACAAAAAGACCAAAAAAAAAAAAAAAAAAAAAAACCTAGCACAGAATTTGACATACATTAGCTTGCCACCTTTGTTTTTGTGTGTGTGTCCACCATGCATGTGAATGTAGGTATGTTCATATGTATATGGGTACGCTTGGGTAAGCATGCATGTAGAGACTGAAGTTGCTATCAGGCATCTTCTTCAATCAGTCTTCACTTTATATGTCAGGTCAGAGTCTCCCTATGAACCCTGGAGTTCATCAATGCAGCTAGTCGACCTAGCCAGATTGCTCTGGGGATCCCCTGCCTTCTGAACGCTGAGGTAACAGGCAGTCACCAAGTCTACCCAACTTTTACTCGAGTTCTAGAATTCTGAATTCTGATCCTCATGATAGTATAGCTAAGGCCATCTCTCCAGCCTTAGCTTTGCTGTATTATTATCAACTATATTGGAAAGACATATGCTAGCTGGAAATCCTAAAGCCACAACACGCATGCCATGTCTTGTGCTTGACTATGTGGTTTCCTGTACTTAGAGTCACTGTGTTTTTGTTCTGGTAAGCACTGTTGCACAGTAAATATGCTGAGTCAGTGAGATGCTCAGAGACATTTGTAGGTCTGTAGGTCAAAGAAGACACATACTCATTAGCTACGTACACCAGAAGTGAATGGTTCAGCCCTTTGTATTGGGTGGTGCTATCATTCCTCTTCACTCTCCCATGAAATGATATACCTCATTAAAGGAATATGAACTTTATTCTACTAGCAAAAGGGAAGATACATCCAAAGCAATTGAACATGAGCTGGGAAACTCTAAGAACTGCGTGTCCAGGAAAGCTGGTAACTGAGAGCTCGTGTGACCTCCAACTTCTATTCTTTCCCCTAAGTTTAGTACCGTCATGGACTAGCGGCTTGTGTGTAGCCAGGATCCCTGTTTCCGCAGGGACGGGGCTGACATGAATAGCATAGTGTAGGTGTGTGAAGGTCTCCAGTCATTGCCCTGAACCTGCAGTCACTTTGGATTCCAGGAACAGCAGAGTCTCACAGATCGATGACCCCATGGTGCAATCACTCTGTCCCCACAAAGCAAGAGCAATCGCTTCATGGGCACAAGATTATCCTTCAAGCAGTAAGATCTTCTGAGCACCTTTGCAGAAGCAGTCCGACAAAGGATCAGCCGGACCACAGTTTTCCCAAGGCTGCTTGCCTATGTATGCCTCTCACTCTCCTGGTTCTTTCCTGAAGTCTAAAGCTCTGATCAGTACTCCCAAATGAAGTTTCCTCCCAAATGAAGCAGTCCCTCAGGAGGAAGAGAAGAGGCTCACAGTTCAGGAAGCACCAAAGTGTACGTGTCGGGGAAAGCTGAAACGTGCAAGATTGGTGAGGACCCCTCCCAGAGGGCTCTGGAGGCTGTAAACAGCTGCTAAAGGGGAGAGTCGAGGGTCCCGTAGAGCCGCCTGCACACGTGCAGAGACTTCCAGGGCTACAACTTTCATGAAGTTTCACCTGTGTGGGGTGGACTTTCTGGTGATGCAGCTGCTTTTGGCTGCACCTTGGCTCATCTTGGCTCCTCCTGTAAGTAAACCTGCTCCCACATTCTTATAAATAACCCAAAACAAACTCATCGGTTCAGTAAGTTGGACTCTGGTAGAGCCGCCTGCACACGTGCAGAGACTTCCAGGGCTACAACTTTCACGAAGTTTCACCTGTGTGGGGTGGACTTTCTGGTGATGCAGCTGCTTTTGGCTGCACCTTGGCTCATCTTGGCTCCTCCTGTAAGTAAACCTGCTCCCACATTCTTATAAATAACCCAAAACAAACTCATCGGTTCAGTAAGTTGGACTCTGTAGAGTCCTCACTTTTGTTTGTCGTGGGCTCCCTATCTGGACTGAGTAGATGTACGCCTTCAGGGAAAGTCTCACACGAAATAAATGTATTCCAAAAATGGCCGTTTTGACTAATAACCCTTCCCTGCCTTTTCACCACGACTTGTGCTTGATTTCATTAGGGAAAGTGGCAGGACCTGGCATGTTGAAAGTTCCAGAAGTGGGCCTCTGGCTTAGAATTCAGTAATAAGTGCACAGTGAGAGTCTGTTTTCCACCAGCCAGGAAGGGATCTCACTAGGACCATACCATGCTGGCCTCCAGGATTATGAAAAATGTGTTTCTGTTGTTTAGACTCCTAGTGTGGTTGTTGTCATGACCACACTCACTAGGTAAGACCCAGGTTCAACTAGAAGGAACTCCTTCATTGAGTAGGACACCAGAACCCAGTCTTTGATGGACAATACCTGGGCCTCAAACCCTTCTCTGCAGCAAGATAAAAACACATATATTCATATGCATGCAGTACCTACTCAGATATGCACACACATACATGTATATATTCACATGTGTTTTCAACTTTGGAACATGCTTAGCTGACTGTATTGATGTTCTTTCAAAGCAAAACCAACAAAAATAGATGCATGCATGAGAAAAATATAGGTGCCTCCTTTCTGTTTTCCTTTGAACATAGAACAAAATTTTTTAAAAGGAAAAAAAATGTTTATTTTTGTCCTAAAAAGATTCACTGAAGGCTTATCAGCTTAACTATAGTGGTGCATGTGTTTGTATGTAATGATAAATTTAAATACAGTGTAAAACACAAATGCTCACTATCCAGATGAGTCTTCCACAGAAAGTTTCCTAATTGTTTTTCTCAAAATTACATGATTTCAATCAGGAAAAGTTCCAATACAACCCAAGCGATATGCATTTTCATTGGGGATGTTCTTCACTCTGCTGACCTGAAACTCACTCTGTAGATCAGGTTGGCTTGACCTCACAGAGATCTGCCTACCTCTACTTTCAAAGTGCTATGATTAAAGGCCTGCTTCACTATGACTGGCACACACACACAGTGTTTAGATAATGCTCTACTTTTATTGCAGATGAAAATAAAATATATGACATGGGTAACCTGTGAGCCCTTCAAGCAATCTGCACTGTGAACTCCTTTTCATATTCAGTAGGTCTTCCAATATTGCTTTGAATAATTTGCAGAAACTGTCTTTCCAGACCAGATTTGATGCATTATTCAATCATTAGAAATTCCAGGGCTTAGCTTCCAGGCAAAAACCATCAGGAGCATCCCCCATGCCACACTCCCAGGCACTCAGTGGTCCTCTGTGGGACTAGTCCTGGGTGCCTAATGAAAGCGTTCAGCATCACCTCTGTAGTCACAGATTTCACACCACACTTAACAGGGTGGTGATTAAACAGATTACCAACATCATCAATTTACATTAGTGAAAAGATAAGACCTTTCAGAAACAAGATTTTTTTTAAATAAAGCACGCATGCTTATTAAAATCAAATGTCAAACATTTACATACTCATCTTGTTTATTTGAAGAAACAAGACTACCTAAATGAAAACCTTTACGTTGTTTGGAACCAAGGGCAGTGGTTCTAGGGTGGGAAATATCTCAGACCAAGGCTTACAGCCAAGGGGCCCATTGAAGGCACATGCGGAAAATATAAAACTCCTAGTGCCTGAACTCCCCCTATTAATCTATTTATGCTTTGTTAATGTGTTAAAGTGAAAATGTATTAATAAAGATAGTCATCTGTATATTTTTATGGCACAAAAAATGTAATTTCCCATGCAAGTGCACTTTATAAACCACTTACCCTACCACTTTCCTCCAATGTTTCAACAAGAGTATGTTCAGTTTGTGTGACAGATCTAATACTGAGGTGGCCTATCCATTACTTTGTCCATCTGTCATCTACAGCAAGCTGACTGGAGAAAGGCTGACTTTCAGACCAACTTCAGAATGACTTATGGCTGCTCAGCACTGGCTTGTGTGTCTACGAGGAGTTTCAAACCCATAGCTGATAGGGAAATGCAGTCCGTGCATATTATGGAACATTATTGGGAAATTCAAGGGGAAAGTTGAATGAGAATAATGTCAGAGGCATGAGAAACTTCTAGAATATAGTACAGAAAAACACAACTCTTTAAATCCAAGCTTATAGCCAAATAAATTAATCTCACGAATTTTACAGGAACTTGTGTCTCAGAATTAACTAGACTCTCTCCCTCCTACCAGCTGTTTTGAAAAGTTTGGGCATGGAATTGGGAGTGGCTGAGCATGAATCTTAACCCTGAAGTTTATTAGCTGTAGGACATTGACTAAAGTCTGACAGATTTAAGCGGGGGCACTTAAATTTTCTTGCCTCAGTTTCTCCATCTACCAAACAGCACACAGATGATAAGATGATAAGAAGATAAAATGACTAACTTCAGTAATCGAAGTGAACTATTATTACCATGTTTCCAGCGCTGTACTTTGGTATCAGAGTTCCAGCCCCACCTTCAGTCACTGACAAATGTACCCTTAATCCACAAATCTGTAGAAAGTCAGAAGCAAAACAGCAACAACTTCCTGGCCCTTATTTCCTGTGTCTGTACAAACTCCTTGAGAGATGCTGAAATCTGAACTCTCGATGGCCCCATCCTCTCCATTATCTCATTCTCATCATCATACATCGCCTGTCTTGACAGCACCATTCTTAGAAACATTCTTTCTGGTACTGTACAAACACTGTTAACTGAACTCTCCATTAATGCGCCATGGCTAACCACATTTGCAACAGCAGATGCGCTGTGCCCTGGGCTGCTGAGCTGGGGTATCGGCCATTAATCTTTCAGCTCTTGGGAAACTTCTAATTCTCCATGCCATATAAGTAACCTAAATTGAATACATTAATCAAACTTATTCTACACAGGTATAATTTAATAGCACAACAAAGATTCTTCAATTTGAGGCTCTTCATATCAAAAAATATAGTGGGAATTCCCATTAACAGCTGCACAGAATGGAACCGAAGGAAATGATTCGGAATATTTCCCGTAGAGTTTTAGATGCTCTTTTGTTTGTTTTCGCCTTTCCTTGCTTTAATATTTGTTGGATGGATCCTTTTTTTCATTTTGCTTATGAAATGAGCTTTCAATTACAAACTATCAAACCACACACGAAGGATGTAGAAAAGGCCAGCCACCGGCACAGCACGGAAAAGGCCGCAGCAAGCACAGCGACCTACAGCCAGGGCCAAGAATAGGAAAGTGTCCGGAGCAGCAGTTCCAAATATTCTTGCGAAGGGAAAACTCTCCAGCTGGATGAGCTCTGATGCCACAACAGTTGATTGGCCTCTGCCAGGGTGGGTGCTTCCGTGCCTGCTGCTTAAGTTTTCATAGAGCAGTACAGTTCCTTCCAGTTAAACGTTTGCACCAGCTGCGGGGTGGCAGAACGATACTGGATCAGCTTATTATTGATCGTTCAAATACTGCCACGGATCTGACTTCAGCAGCTCTGCACTTCAGCAACAACATATAATTGGGGTTTCCTGCTGGGTATGCATAGGTTGGCCGAGAGGCAAACGTCATGAGTGAACTTCAGAGTTTGGTCCAGCGTGGCTTGCTTTTCCATATTTCCCTTGATAATAATATAAGCATTGTTGTCTTCCAGCTTGCTGGAAACAGCATCAGCATTTAAACAGCATCCCTTATTCTGAAGTTGAAGTTCATTTTCACTGGGAATATGCTCCGGTGTTGCAAGGAACACTCAGTGTTCCCGTTTGCCGTCGTGAATAAAGCCATGGAATGGATGAGGCAGCCAAAGTAAAAGACATCAGCATCAGTTTGAACCCCCACTGCAAGCCTTTCAGAGGCCCCATCTTCATGACTCTGCCTGGGATATTCAGAAGAAAGACACAGCAATGCTCTGGTTTGGTGTCAGGGTGTGTGGGTGGCCAAATCTGTTCTTGTTAAACTGGATGGTCTGTCCTATGCTGCAGTGTTTATTGGTGAAGTTCTTGCATATAGATGTGCCCTTGGCATTGAGTAACTGTTCTTGAAACTGCCAAGCTAAAGCCTTTGTTTCAGGTAGCCAGGCAGGTTTAGTACGTGTATCCTGTTCAAACTGGTCATTCAGACTGCTGCTGACCACAGCAGGCACAGGTGGAAGGAGTGAAGGTTGTAGGCATTGATGACAGAATAAAGAATTGTCATACTACACTGTCTAGTCCTCCTCTCAAGAGATTCGCGACTCCCATCTTCAGGGAGGAACCTGTGGTACATTTACTGGTCAAGGTTTAAACGATCCCCCAGAAGGTTACCTCCGGAGGGAACAGCCTGAAGCTGTTGTAGGCTGGTTGCAGTGGTGGTACCCACACCAGTACTTCATGGTGAACTGGTGCTTCTGACGGATCCCATGGCTCCCTTCCACAAAAACAACTGGAGGTTTATGGTACACAGAGGACAAAATAACGAGTATAGCAGATTGGCTCATTACCCAGACTTGGCTCTATGAGTCTGTCTCCTCAGAGACTGGTGTCTTCTCAGACAAGACTACTGCTTTGGTCATCACAGGATCAGTTGAAAGAAAACACCAATAAAAATAGCAGCAATCTTGAAGATCAAGATAATCAGAATCCCAAGTAGCCAAACTCAAGACAAGTTGGAGAAACAGCTTCACTGTAGCATTAAGCAGAGTCAGCTGTGTCTGGTACTTTCCTCATGAAAACTCTCAAGGAAGCTCGCTAGTGAGTCATCTACATTGTCAATTCTTTAAGCACATTTTCCTACCATCCAAATTGTAGCTTCTCAAGCTTCTGGTTCAGCCAGGGACTCTAAGTTCTCACAAGAGTAGTAATATTTGCATACTTTTTGGAGAATTTGCAGAAGACATCCCTGATGACAACGTGGCCTCATAGATCAAGCAGTGTGCTCACACAGCACTCTGCTGATTGCTCCACCTTGATGACACATCATCCAATGGGCCACACATCTTTGTGAGAAAAGTCAGCATCTGCCTCTGTGATGTATTCCTTCAGCTCTGCCAGAACCCCAGCAATGCTGGCTCAGGATGCCAGACAAATCAGGAGGTCCAGCTTCGCTAATGTAACACAGATGGGCCCACCTTCTTTCACAAAGAAGACTTTGATTTCCTGCTTCAAGGCCTCTCTGGATACTTATGCCGATACTCCTCGGGGCGATGTACTGCACTTCTGGCTCTCCAGCAGAGTGCAAGTGGCAGAGATAATCTCTTCAGTAGCATATTGTAGCAGCCAGAGTCCCTTGGCAATTTCCATACCACTGACAGCACCAACGCTGAGTTTGCATGGGTAGCCAAGGAGTTACTCATCCACAGGTACTCTGGGCTTCCCAGTCTTGGGCGTTGAGGAACAATCCCAGCTGTTCTCGTGGAGTGGCCAAGACTGCCTTTCAGTGAGGGCATACACGGCAACTGGAGGTCTCACTTTGCATTACAGATTCATTGGTCCCCTACTAATGTTCAAAATACTTGGCTTTGGTGGATAGTGGAGCTGAGTGTATCTTAAATTCATGGCAACCCCAAAAGCATCAGGGGCAATGGCCACCACTGGATAAATACAGGAATAAGACAGTACAGGTTAAAAGGACCAAACTTATCCTAGGAGTGAGCAATTATCCCTCCCCCAAAGTATGCAGTGTTCACTGCTTTTCTGTAAAAGGACATTGGGGGGGGGTTGCTGGGCACACCATGCTTAGTATGTACCATTGGAGAGTTTCATCAGTCATGTGGTAGCTAGGAAAGATGGGAACCTGTAAAACCACTACCCCAAGTACAATGATGGATGCCATTCAGTATAGACTGTCTGGGCTTCAAAACATTACAAAACCATTAGCTAATTTAAGAAGGTAGAGATTATTCACCCAGCCCAAAGCTCCTAGAAAATGACTGTGGATTACAGAAAGCACCCCCCCAATCCATGCCACTGTGCCCAACATTGCTGTTTTGACTGAACAACTGATACAAGATGGGACTGTCTATGCTGTATTGGGCATTACTACTATATTTTTAATATTTCCTTAGTAGCTGGATCCCAAGACCAACTTGCATTTACAGTCAACAAAGAACTTTCAGAGTGCTCACACACAGTTCCCTTCACAGGCCCACTGTTATCAGAGGATGATGGCCAGGACCTTGTTTTGTTAGCCTGACTGCCCACTGTAAAAGGGTTCATTGCGTAGATGACATAATGCTAAACTCTGAGTGTTTTATAGCTTTAGGAAAGCAACCAAATAAACATACAGGGGCCCCTAAAGGAGCAAGACTAGGAGATCAGTCAACACAAGGTGCAAGGGCCAGGACAGCTGTACAAATTCTTGGGGTATTATGGGCTAGTAAGATCTGGCAAAGTCATTTTTCAAATCCTACATCAGTTTTTGCCTATAAATGTAAGAGAATTCAAAGGGATGTTATCCTCCCCTGGCACTGGGATTTTTGTTAGATAACCTTCAGTTACACACACACACACACACACACCATGTGAGTTTTTAAGTAAGTTTAAGAAATAGCACATTTCATGGGACTGGAAAGATGTCTCAGCGGTTAAGAGCATTGGCTACTCTTGCAGAGGACCTGGGTTCAAATCCCAGCACCCATATGGTGGGTAGATAACAACCATCCCTGATTTCAGTTCCAGAGGCTCCAATGCCCTCTTCTGACCTCTGAGGTCATTGCACAACACAGGTGCACTTATACACATGTAGACAATACACTTATACACATAAAATTAAAAAATAATAATAATAAAGTATTTTGAAAATAAGTGGCAAGGCTGGAGAGATGGCTCAGCGGTTAAGAGCACTGACTGCTCTTGCAGAAGAACAGGGTTCAATTCCCAGCACATGACGGCTACAAACTGTCCTTAACTCCAGTTCCAGGGTAATTCGAAGCTGTCTTCTGACTTCCACGGCATTGCACGACACGGGTGCACTCACATACATGCAGGCAATACACTCATATGCATAAAATAAAAATAGTAAATAAAATATTTTTAAAATAAAAAGAAATGGCACATTTCCCTGTGGTTTTATCAGATACTTACTATTTTTATCTCTCCTTCCCTTGCCCCTGTGTTACTCTCTCCAGTTAAAATACCCTCCATTTTTCCATTTCACCCTTTTATCCCCTTCTCTCAAGTTCTTTCCCCCTTCCCTCCAGGATCTTTCTACTTTCCTGGTTTCTGCTGTTACTGCAGGTTATACTCACATCTAAAGATTTGGAGCTAGGGTCTACAAATGAGAGAGACCATATGGCACAGCATTTGTTTTCTGGGTCTTGGTTACTTCATTCCTTATAATGCTTTCCATTTCCATTCATTTACCTACACATTTCATGATTTCATCTTTCTTTACAGCTAACTAGAACTTCACTGTGTAAATGTACCACATTCTCATTATCCACTCATCAGTTGAGGGATTTAGGTTGATTCAATTTCCTAGCCATTGTGAAAAGAGCAGCAACAAATAGGATTGAGCAAGTGTCTGTGTTGGGTTGAGTCCTTTGGGTATATGTCAAGAAGTGGCAAAGCTGGGTCACATGATATATCTACTTTTAGTTTTTTGACAATGTGCCAGACTGATTTCCATAGTGGCTGCATCAGCTTACAATCTGATCAGTAGTGAATGAGAGTTCCTCTTTCCCCACGTCCTCACAAGCACTTATTGTCAGCTGATTTCTTGATTTTAACCATTCCAACTGGGATAAGGTGAGTTGTTAAAGAGTTTTAATTTGCATTTCTGTAATTGCTAAGGATGATGAACACTTTTTTAGATATTTATTAGCTTTTTTTATTTCTTCTTTTGCAAACTCTCTGTTCAGATCTCTAGTCCATTTTTAAGTGGGTTGTTTGTTTTCTTGGTTCTTTGTTTTCTGAGTTATTTGAGTATTGTGGAAAGTATTCCTCTATTAGATGTACAGCTGGCAAAAATTCTCTCCCACTCTGTAGGCTCTCTCTTAACTCTATTGTTTCCTTTGCTGTTCAAAAGCTTTTTAATTTAACAAGATCCTATTTGTCAATGAGTGGCCTTAATTCCTGAGCAAATGACGTATCTTTTAGAAAGTCCTTTCCTGCACCTATATCTTGCAGGATGCTGCCTATGGTTTCTTCTAATAATTTAAGCATTTTAGATTTCACATTGAGATTTTTGTCCATTTGGAGTTGAATTTTGTGCAGTGTGATAGCTATGGGTCTAATTTCTTTTACATGTGGACATTAAATTTTCTCAGCACCATTTACTGAAGATGCTATCCTTTCTCCAATGTGATTGTAATTATGTCACTCATGTTTGGACTTTCAATTTTGTTCCAGTGACCTACATGTTTGCTTTTTATATAACATAGCTATTGCCATAGCCCTTGGTTGCCTCTCAGAAATTTAACCTAATACCCTTTTGCTGAAGACACCACACACTTTGGACACAAGATGGAGAAATCAAGCTGGGACTAGCCTGGAAGCCTCCTCCCTGAGGGACGAGCTCTCAGGACGCCTACTGTTAGATAGTATATTCTAGACATGGCAGGAAAGTTGCACCCATGAAATCTCCATGATATGGTTACCTAAACAGCAAGATGAACACAGCAATGTGGATGGAGAAATTCAGAAGGGTCCCACCTCTAGATGAAGAGCATTCAGTGTCTGCTAAGAATGGAAAAATCAGTTCTCTCCATAGAAAGCTCCCTGATAGGTTAGCCAATCCCACATGGCCAGCTTTAAAAGCATGTACATATAAGCACCACTAAATGGACTCAGTACACACACACACACATACACACACACACACACACACACACACACACACCACGAATGAGAAATTGAGAGGGCATGGGAACAGGGAAAAGTGGAGCAGGATGGATGAAAATTATGTAAATGTAGTACTAAGGTATGAGCTTTTCAAAAATTTTGTAAATAAAAAATATATTACCTATTAAAAACAAAAAATGTAAAAATGTTATAGGTATTCTTGGGGCTGTTGGGATTTTGGTAGATTTTCACACCCTACCTTGTCCAAGTTGCCTGTCTTTGTACAACTTGATAAAGAGGGGTCCCATTATGGGACTGGGACAGAAAGTATCAAGAGACTTTTGAGCAGGCTAAGATCCTTGTAGGACAGGACAAACTGCTATGTGCAACATTATCCCAGTGTCCCTTCACATTAGAAACCCCTAGAAGCTTCGGAGACTATATCTGGGGGATATGGACAAAACAACCTGACCAAATGATTCCAACAGGGTTTTGGCCTCAGGCACAGAAAGGAACAGAAGCTTGGTATATGGTGCTAGAACAATTTCTGGCTGTATATAAAGCACTGAAACAGGTAGAGTCCATTACTGGCCCCACATCAATAACCATAAAAACAGCTCATCCAATTAAGGGGTTGGATTGAAAAACTTCTGGCCACCTCTTTCTGAGATGGCACAGAATCAAACTCTACAAAAATGACATGCATATTTACAGCAAGTTCCATTACCAATGTCATGCAGATTGTCCTGGAGCCAGTGACCTTCCAAGACACTGAGTCTCCTCCGATAATTAAACCAATAGCTAAGCCAGATAAAGTGTTAGGAGGAACACTATTCATCCCTGTAGATGTCTGTTACACAGATGGTACAAAGAGGACACCAAACAAGAATGAGTAGCTGCAGAATTACAAATGAATACAGACACCATGTGGCTGGAGAAGAAAGGTAGGTGGTGGAAAAGTATCCAGTAGGCTGAACAAAGCACAGCATTAATAGCATTAACTCATGAGACTTGACCTGTGGCAATCTGTAATTGACAACAGGGCCTCATGTTATAGACGACCCAATGAGAATAGGAAAATTGACAGGTGTTGGGTCAGCAACTGTTAGGGCAATGAATATGGAGAGAAATATATAAGAGAGTCCAACATGAATCAGAACCCATGGTGCTCCTAGAAATCAGGAAGCAAATTGCTCTTTCCAAAGTATGGTCCATCTACCCTCAGATGCCACCAGAAGCTGCTCATTGAGTTCATATTAAGTTTGGACACAGAAGAGCCAACATGAGATGGAAAACATCTAAAACCACAAGAAGTCCTGTTAAATATCCTGATAGCCTACATGCTGTCAAGTTACATGAGGCCTGTTCCCAACTGGGGCCTTGGCAGACAGATGATATTATGGGAAATGTATACAGGTCAACTGTCCTGAAAGGGGCTAGCAAAGAGGCCATGTAGGGCCTATGCCTGTCTGTGAAGGATGCAAATAGTCCCTCATCTATGTGGACGCTGCCACAGATCACTTACAAGCATTTCCATGCAACCACCAACAGGTAAAGCAACAATCAAGGGTCTCACCAATTCAATGTTATGAATGGACACCCATGGAGAATTGACAGTGACAGGGGTAATCATTTCACAAATACTGATATTCAGAACTGGGCTGAAGACAACCAAGTTTAATGGAGTCCACCCTGCTAGGGATGCGTTAATTTTTGTAATTGGTTATTAAAACAACAGGTAAAGATTTTAAGTTCTAAGAGCACCCTGCACAGATGGAAAAGGCCACTCCCAGAGGACATAAAGTTGTTGAATAAAAACCCTCATGCCAAGGTAGGCTATCTCCATATGAGATGTTGGCTGGAGAGGCCTGTGAGGCCCCACAAACCACAAAGGCTAGAGCCTCTGCTACTAGATGCATGTCAGAGCCCATTGTTACCGACACCTCCTGCCTCAGTGATGCAGACATTTGTGTCATCCTGTTCCTGTAAGGAGCCCCTCACCCATTCTCCTAGTAGCCCCAGTAACAACTCCAAGTTGGACTTTAGTGCAATTATTACTTTGTCTATCATGTGTTCCTTTCTGGGGGGAGTAGCTGTATATGTGTTGTATCCCCACCCCCCCCAGAAAAAGTCTCTCACAAGAGTTATATTCCTGAGAATGCGGATATGCATGTCAGCTTTTGTGAATGAGAACCAGTTGTTTTCCTCGGTGTCTGTGATGATTCAGACTCCCACCAGTGGTTGTGTGAAAGTCCCCACTGCTCCACGTGCACATCAGCACTTAGAATACTCAATGTTTTTTAAAAAAAGAAGACATATTTCTTTATGTTTTTTAGGGGTTTTTTTTATGTGTGTGCATGTGGTCTATATGAGTGTATGTCAAGTATGTGCAGGTACCTGCAGAGGCCAAGAGAGGGCGTCAGATCTACCGGAGCTTACATTACAACAGTTTGAGTCACCTAATGTGGATGCTGAGAATCAAAGCCTGGTACTCTAGAATAGTAATCTCACAGTCCCTGGATTTTTTTTTTAATTTTAGCCAATATGGAAGTTTTAAAGTATAGTTTATTATTGTTTTAAATCAAAGTTCTGGTTTTTTTTTTTCTCTTTCTGTTTTTGTTATTTTTTGTTTGTTTGTTTGTTTGTTTGAGTCAGGTCTCCCTGTAGCCCCAGCTGGCCTGGAACTCACTACGTAGATTAGACTGGCCTTGATCTCACAGAGATCCAGACACCCTTTGTCTCCCAGGTGCTGGGATTAAAGACATGTGCCACCACACCTGGCTCAGTTCTCTTTTTAATGAGAAATTTTAATGGTTTATTAGACACTATAAGTTTTCATATAAAATGCCTTTTGTATTCTGGTCTCTCTACTGCTTTTCTTATTATTGATTTGTAGGAACACATGCATTGTAGCTCTTAACCAGTATGTATCCATGTATATGCAATGTACCTATATTTTTTCTTTCATGGAAAGACAGTATGCTACAGGGGATCAAGATAATGCAAATTCATACACAGATGTACTCATGGGATAGTTTCTGCTCAGGAACTCTCAAGACAAAATACTTTCTCATTTTTCACTCATTTATAAGACAGAGACAGCAGGAATTCACACCGTAATGAAATTGCTTCTTGCATGATCTTAACTGGAGTTGCTACTAAAACATCTCAAGTTAACGACTTCTACACAAAATGAAATAATGTGCTTTGTAGTAGCAGTATCCTTCATGGGGAGCAAGGCAGTCATACAAGCCACAACTATAGTCTATTCCTGAAGAGGATAAAGAAGAAAGTGGAGGAAGAGACAGGAGTGAAAGGAAGGGGAGGAAGAGGAGGAACAGGTCATTTTCTATAAAATCCCACATCACATTTTTTAAGCAAGGCAATTCAGCACAGTGAACTTGTAAGAAAGAATAGTTCCTGTATCAAGAAATCCTTATTTTATTGAGCCATGGCACATTTAATATAAAATGGAGAAGATGAATTTATCCTCTCAGTCAGTAAATGTTTATTGGTTTATGACAGGCATGGTGGTACAGGTCTTTAATTCCAGCACTATGGAGGCAGAGGCAGGCAGATCACTGTCAGATTGAGACCAGTCAGTTCTACATGGTGAGTTCCAGGCCAGCTAGGGCTGCAGGGAGACTGTCTCAAAAGACCAAACAGAGATTATTGGTTTGTTTCTTTTTTAAACTTTATTCTATTTATTCGTTTGTGTGTGTGTGTGTGTGTGTGTGTGTGTGTGTGTGTGTGTGTGTGAGCGCGCACACAGCATGCATGTGGAGGTCAGAGGACTTTGTAAAGTCAGTTCTCTCCTTCCACCTTTAATGCCTTCAGGCTTGCATAGCAACCACCTTTACCTGATGAGCCATTTCACCAGCCCTATCATTTTGTTTCTTAAAAATTATACCAGAGTTCAGATCCTGATACATTCACTCCTGGAGGATTTGTGTACAAATTTGCGCACACAATTTCCATGGTGGTTATCACATCTATCCCACAGATATACACCATACATACATAGATGTGTGTGAGACAGAGCGAGAAAGGGAGAGGAAGAATCTTTTGGTTTTGAGTGTCAAGAATCAATCCCAAGGCCTCCCAAAGGCTACGTAAGTGCTGTACCACTGAACAGCACCCCAGCCCTACATATATTTTTAATTGGATGTACAGTGAATGAGCTGGAAGCAATATTTTAAAAGACAATGGCTCAGAATTTCAATGTAATCTACTGAGGCTCTAGATGAAATCAGTCTTTTCAGCTCATTGAGTAAACATACAGTTATAATTCATGCCAAAGGAGGAAGTGACAGCAAACACTTATTTTTAAATAGCATTTAATTCTAGCTGGGCATGATGGTGCTTCCTTTAATCCCAGCACTTGGGAGACAGAGGCAAGTGGATCTTTCTGAGTTTGAGGCCACTTGGTCTAAACAGTGAATTCCAGGCCAGCTGGGGCTGCAAGGAGGTCCTGTCTCAAAAAGACCAAAAAAAGCATTTAATTCTGCTAAGCACTGTAAAAATTAACACAGATACACCAATTCTGTCTATGTTTTCTCAGCATAAAAGGACTTTAAAATATTTTTCTGAGACAGGGCCTTCTGTGAACGCCAATCTTCTTCTGGGATACTGGGTTTGTGCGTAGCTCTGGAATTCCTCCTTTTAACTATTATTTTATCGTAATCATAATGGTATAACTCATTATGCAAATGAACAAACAGCACTGAAATTCTAAAGTTGAGCCTATAAACTGAACTCTTAGAAAAAGCAACTAAAGGAGCCTGTTTTCTCACATTGTACCTCAGAAAAAGCTACATCTGCCAAGAAGTTGAAATAAGTTCCCAGATAAATCAGAATTCAGCGTGAGGTAATTCATGCTCCTTTTGTCTAGAGTTGATTTTTTCCCCAACTTCATGAATTTCTTTACAAAACAAACAGCCTTCTGCAAAGCATTTGCCACTCTGAATGCACGTGAAGCAGCTGGCACATGGACACTCCTGGGAAGTCACCCTCGAGGAGATGGCTTGTATTCCAGTGAGCTCTGCTTCATGCTGGTATTTTGAAGGAGAGTGGGACAGTACAGAATGCACATTGACTATCTCACTGCTTATGATACCCTGAGATTCAATCTAGTTCTCATAAACAAATTTACCAAATATGTTATTTCAATAATTTGACCTGTCATGAGTCATAGCAATTTCCAGTAAAATTGAGTTTCTCAGCTATTTCTGAAGGGCTGCTTTGCTTCGGCTACTCTGCCTCACTGGAGTAAATAATTATTTTAAAACCAGAAGCAGAGGCATGATGACAAGTTCATCACACAAGACATTCACATTAGACTGGTGTCCTGTCAGGTACAAAAAGCTTTATTGAGGAATGTGTTTCATATATAATATCCCGTGCATTTTGATGAGTTTGGACAAGTACACCCACCAGGATGCTGTATTCAAGCACTAATAATATCCTTCATTCTAAAGTTTCCCTGCGCTCTTTTGTGGGTTTTGTTTTACTTCATTTGTGGTAGGAATGTTTAACATATTCACATATTTTAAAGTGCACCTTGTTAACTACAGATACTATGTAATGCAGCAGATCTCTAGAACACTTCCATCTTCCGCAACAGAAAATGTATATTTACTAATGGCAGTTTCACATTTTTTTCATATCCTGACCCTGGCAACCATCATTCTACTCTCTTTCTCCTTCAATAATTTTAACTATTTTACATGTTCCATACTGTTAGGAATGGGAGAAGAGCAAGCCACAGATTGAAAGAAAAAGCAGCCAACTTCAAAACTCCAAATTGAGACTACTGACCATCAGGAGTAACCATACTGGGCACACAGGAGGAGAGTTTAAGTACAGAATATTTGTGTCTGTAAACAAAGTTTGGTTAGGGACATTTGCTTAAGACATGGGGCCTGCATTTTTTGATGAGGATCTCAGAAGAGCTTGTCTGCAGAGCAGGGCTTGTTTAAGGAGTAGAAATCTCTTTATGGCTGAAGTTTATAGGGGTCCTAGACAGACATGTTTGCACAGCAAGAATTGCTTTATGGTTTGAAGTTGATGGCGGTCTCCCTTTAAATATAAGTTTGAGTCATGGGGTTGGGGAAACAGTTCAGTCAGCAGAGTGATTGCCTTGAAGCACAATCTGAGTTTGATCTCTAGAATAATATTTTTTTTTTGTCTTTTATTGAGATGGGGTCTCCCTGTAGCTCCAGTTGGCCTGGAACTCACTGTGTAAACCAGACTGTCCTTGAACTCATATAGATCTGCCTGCCTCTGCCTCCTGAGTGCTGGGATTAAAGGAGCACACCACCATGCCTGGTTTAGAATAACAATTTTTTGTCTTTTTTTAGAATAACATTTTTAAAAACTAGTGTGTTTGCTCCAAAGGCCAAAAATGTCAAAAGTATTTGGGAGCTCTTATCTAATCCCTAAAAGATTTTAGGGTTACCTCATCAGACAGGGGAATATTAGAGTAGCAAAAAGCCCTATAAAAAAAAGAAATAAAAAAGAAAGAGTATGAGAAATTATTCAGGAAAAAGTGATGGGGAGATATGGGAGGAGTTGGAAGGGAGAGAGTGGGCATGGATTTGATCAAAACACCTTATATGCCTGTACAAAATTCTCAATAAATTTTTTAAGTTAAAAAAAAACTAGTGTGTTTATAATCCCAGCACTGGGAAGACAGACACAGGTTATTTCCTAGGGATTACAAACCAGCTACTCTAATCTACTTGGTGAGCTCCAAGTCAGTGAGGGACTCTGACTAAACAAACAAACAAACAAAAAACAGCACCTGAGATATGACACCTTAACTTGGCCTCTGACACTTTCACATACACCTACATACACACAGGAAAATGCATACACACACACATAATAGCAATAATTAGTGGACTTATGCAGTGTTCATCCTTCTGAGACTGGTAGTCATTTAAGATGTCTTCTGTCTACATTTGTTATTGTAAATAGCAGAACTTCTCTTTTAAACCTGAATAATAGTCTACTGTACATATATACTACCTTTGGTATACCAATTCAGATATTGTTTGAAAACTGTGTGGCAAACAACCTGCACAAAAAACTACAGCTAAATTAATATCTTAATATTCAACACATTCATGTATTCATTAAATTATTGAAATGTCCAAAAGTCACACCCTGTACAAGTCTTTAGTATAACTCCTGTGAATACGTGACCAATAAGAGAAAATTTCTTATCAAATTTCAGAGTTTAAACATGTAATTCAAGTAAATCAGAGAATGAAAAGCAGCATGATCTTGGAAAGACTACAGAAAGGAGCCAAAAGCCACCAGCAACCAGGAAGGGTGTGCCCAGAGCTAGAGGCCAGCTGTATAATGATGATTCCCTTCTATGAGCATCTGCTATGAGCTCTACAGGGTGGGGAGGAGCAAAAGTGGAACTGAGCAAGTAGGTTGAGATGGAAACAACTAAGAGAAGAAAAACAAGGGAAAACATGTATTAAAAGGAGATGACACAGAAAGCTGTAGAGAACAGAACTGACACTGCTGAAAAACAGATAAGTAATGTGGAGTGCGTGCTCAAAGCAACAGGGAAGAACAAAAATCAGTAGGAATCAGAGACATCATAGGCATGGAAGGAAAAAATTAAAGCTCTCTGAAAGGAGTAACTAGAACTCTTGAAGAAGAGAATAGAATCCACAGTGTAGGAAACCAGGATGCCAGGCCCTAGGGTGAAGTGAGCCTAAAACTTATAGGTGCAGGCTGCATTCTCTGCTAAAGGGAGGGGCACTGAAAACAGTGGCTCTGATAATCCCTGTCTTGCAAAACACTGCTAGACTGGCAGGAGAAAGCAGCCTGGTCATAAGTGCAGGCTTCCTGCTCTGTGGGAAACCATCTTGGTCAACAACCCTTAGCGCATCTCCTTGTCCTGAACAAATAACTCAGCTATCCCTGGCTAAGAGATTAGGCCAGGTTAAAGGTTTACTCCTGAGCTAAAAGCTAAAAGTTCACCATGTCCTTAGCTCTGAGAAAGAAAACATTATGGCCAATAAATTACTGGATGGGCATTGATAACCTTGAGTAAAAGTTTAAGAATCCCTCTGGCACCAACTAACAGATTAAATGTCCCATTTCTTTGTACCCTAAATCTTTGTATGTGACTGCCATATCCCATGTGACTGCTAGTTCCTTGGGATGTATAAAAACCATCTGAATTTTAAAATAAATTGTCCTGTTAGGAAGACACAGGTCCCAGAGTTTATGACTCTGTCACTGATCAGACCCTCTGCCCCGAAGCCAATAGGTCCCCCTCTAAGCAAACCAAATCTGAGTACCAACATACAGGAAAGAATATTCAATACCAGGGCTGGAGAGATGGCTCAGTGGTTAAGAGCACTGGGTGTTCTTGCAGAAGACCTAGGTTCCAATCCCAGCACCCACATGGAGGCTAACAACCATCTGTACCTCCAGCTCCAGGGGATCTGATGCCCTCTTGTGTCCTCTGCAGGCACTGCATAACATGGGTGCACTTACACACAGGCAGGCATAACACTCATACACATAAAATAAAAATGATTTAATCAAAATAAAAAATTGGAAAAGAATGTTCAAACCATAGTAGAAGAAAATGTTGATCTTGGGTTCAACTAAACAAAATTAATGGAAAATAATGGCAGACTCTGTCTTGTGCCAGATTCCAGACTAGTAGAAAATGCTTCAAGGAAACTGAAACTCAGAGAAGTCATAGCAGATAATATACTCAGGAGCCATTGAGTATGTGGGTATGTGGGTATGTAAAGCTGTGGCATGATGACTAGGAAGATTAGTAGTGGAAGGAGAACAAGGTGACCTGCAGTGAAATGTTGGAGTATTCCAGTTGTAATGAGGGTGTTGGAAGCCAGAATCTGGGAGGAATGCCAATTTGTTTCATGGACCAGACAAAGAATTGAACATCTGGAAAGGACAGAAGACCAAGAGATAGAAGAGACATGAAGAGATTGAAAGTAACAGTTTTATGGAAACAAAGAAACAGCTTCCATCAGAATGGGAGGAAACCCAGAGCTGGGAATCACTGACTGAACACTGGATGGGGTTCTTAAAAGGTCCCTGGGTGGGTGGACCCACCCGCCCCCTCCCCCTTATTGGTACTGCTTGGGTGTCCACTGCTGACTGTACTCTTCTTATCCACCATTCTCCCCACAATGCTCCTTGGGAACAAGGAGATGCCATTATGGTACCCACTCTCAGTTTTCCTCTCCACCTACATCCTTTTCCACTCTCCCTCACAGCATTTAAGCTTTGAGTAGAAGACAGGAAGACTGAAGAATGGAGAAGGAGCACTTCAGAATAGAAAGGAGTCACACGGGCCGTAAATGTGCCAGGTCTGCTAAACCTCATGAACAGAATCAAATAAGTACAAATCAGGTTATCAGACAGCAAATTTGACCAACTGAGTTGGTAAGAATTAATAAATTTGCTTGTTAATATCAATGGAAACCAGTCTTGCACAAAATAAATTATAGATGTGTTTAGAGCCAGCAGCAAATTTCTGATGATTCACCCTGAGAAGCCATCAGATGAGAACTTGAAGATGCAAATTCACAGTGTAGTTTATAAGGAGGAAATTGCTATTTGCACCAAGAAGTAAGAGATAAATTAACTTACATTAATACAATGGAGTTTTATAGTCATTAATGAATACCCATGTATTTAAATATATGTGTATGAGGCAGTTCGGGTAAAAAGACCCCAAAGAAATGTAGCCAGTTTCTTGGCTAAAAATCAACATTTCCTTGGGCCTGTTAGCACCATACTCTGCTCCAAGGCCAAAATTGTCAAAAGTATTTGGGAGCTTGTATCTAATCCTTAAAAGAGGAGGAATGTTGGAGGGGAGGGAGTGGGCATGAATTAGATCAAAACACCTTATATGCATGTATGAAATTCTCAATAAAGTTTTTGTAAAAATTAAAAAAATAAATATATACGTATACATATTATTCTCAGGATATGCTCATAATCTATAATAAGGAAAATGTGCACAGAACTACAGTAAACAAAATTGCTTATGGTGGTATAAAATTTTTGTAATGATATAATCTGTATGAAATTTTAGCAAATATGCAAATATCTTTATGTACTAGTCTAGTCCATATGTTAATTATTAAAATTGAGAGCAATATTTACTTAATGTTTTTATTAGTTCATACAGATTTTTATAACAATAGGTTGATCATCCCTAATGCAAAAATCCAAAACTCAAAATGACCCAGGCTCTAAAACTTTCTAAGCACTTGACACCACAAGCAAAAATTTCATGCGATCTCATGTCATAAGTCACAGCCAAAACTCACACATGGCTACTCAGTTGTGTCCCAGAGCTTCCTCCATTTAAACCTAAAGTTCATGCCAGTCCCCTGAAGATGAACTTTGACACTAGACCCCCTCAACTGCTATCTGCTTCCACTTCCCAATGTGACCATACTCTAGTTTTCAAAATAAAGTAAAATAAGATAAACAAAATGAAGTAAAACAAAACCTACATGGGTTGAAAGTATAGAAAAAAATTGCTCCAGGGTCTAAATGTAAGATGTCATGTTAATGAGCTTCCCCATTGCTATAACAAAATACTTGAGATTATCAACTTAAAAAGAGAAAGGGGTTTAGTCATAGTCACTGTTCAGTAGTCCATGGTTGGTTGACCCCCTTGCTTTCAGGTCTGTAGGGACACAGGACTTTACAGTAGTGGCTAGTGTCAGGGGCAGCTGTTCACCTGACCACAGCCAGGAAGTAAAGAAAGAGAAAAAAGACCATAGCCCCGCAGCCCCCTTCAAGAGTATGTCTCCAGTAGCCTGTAACCTCCTCCTTACTAAGGTTCCACTGCCTCTCTGCATAGTGCCAGGGGCTAGAAACCAAGACTTTAACCTGTGGGCCTGGGGGCATTCCAGATCCAAACCACACAAATGTACAGGGTACATAGCTGAATTCGTTTTCTAAATTTATCATTTATTTTTATTTTATGTGTGTGGATGTTTGTCCACATGTATATTTGTGCACCACACACGTGCCTTGTGCCCATGGAGGCTTGAAGGGGGTGTTTGTGAGCTGTTGTTGGGTGCTGGAAACCAAACCCCAGTCCTCTGCTGGAGCAAGTGCTCATAACCACTGAGTGATCTCTCCAGACACCACTGCCCTCCAAGATGAATTCCTAACTCAGACTTCCACTTCGTCTAGAAGATAGCTCATTATCTGTGAAAAAAAATGGTACAAAATCTTAAAATGTAAAATGTAAACTATTTCGGGTACCAACTGTTTCATATGAGTAACACTCAACCTGTATTGTTTTCTGAACTAAAACAGGCAATAGGTGTTTTAGCTTTAAATAAAAAGAGATCTAAGGCTTTCATCCCTCATTACTGGGCAGAAGCCAACTGACTGTGGGCCCCTGTCCCCAAGAGCCGTGTCAGGATGTGGTCTGCAGGAAACAGGCAAGGCAGAGAGTCTGTGAAGGAAGGAGGCTCGGGTATGGACGATTGCTTGTTTTTATGATCCTTAATATCTTTGTATTTAAAAATAAACATAATACCCTTTCTTTATGGTTCTTGACAATGATTATAAAAGTCACATATCCATTTTTAGGACAAGCGGAAACTCTGTGGTCCACAAACTTCCCAAAGAGCCGCGTGGCATTCAACATCCCCACCTCTGGGTTCCCAGAGCATTTTGTCCCTGTTTCAGTGACAGGCATCCCACCGCACCTCTGGAGAGGTGCTATTAGGAATACAGTGGGGGGAAAGACTATCTTGTGATTCGTTTGTGAGTCCAATTACCCAGCGAATCTACTTCACATCAACCTGGATTTGAGTAAAGAATAATTGAATGTTCATTTCTAAAAGACACTCAAAATTAAAAGATGTAGAAATGACAGTTAAAATTTCTAAAACAGGAAGGAGATTAGCAATTATTTTTAAGGGAGCCATGTTTCTAACAGCCAAAGATACAGGTGCAATTGAAATACACAGATAAAATATTGCTGTAACATAGATACCCTTATTTTACAAGTAAAAGAATGTTTAACACAAAAGCATAATTTTAGCTTATCATAATAATATGTTTAATTTGTTGTTTTAACTCTGTTTAACAAAGCTGCAACTATTTTAGCTGTAAATATCTCATGCTGCACACACTGGGATTTTATAAATTTCCTTTTCTAGGAAGTGGATAATTTTTAAAATATTTTTATTATTAATCTTTGAGAATTTTATATAATGTAATTGGATCATATTCACCCTCCCTCCTCCAAGGCCTCACAGTTCTACTCCCAGCTCACCCAATTCATGTTCGTTTTTTTTCAACCCATACAGTCAAATTTTTGTTGCCCAAGTACTCTTGAATGTAGACACTGCCCTGGATCAGCTATCAAATGCCAATAGCTCCTCAGCTAGGAATGGGAGCCCTTGCCCACCTCTTGCCACAAGTACTCTAGGTTCATATGTGCTACTACCCCACTGTTTGAAAAAAAACTGTTTCATGGGAGTCATCCAACACCACTGACTCTTAGACTCTTTCTGCCTCCTCTTCCATGAAGATCCCTGAGCCTTTGTAGAGAAGGCTATGATACAGATGTCCCATTTAGGGCCGAGCACTCCACAGTCTCTTATTATCTGCATGTTGACCAGTTGTGGGTTTCTGTGTTAACTGCCTTCTACTGCAAGATACATCTCTGAAGAGGCTTAAGAGATGTATTAAATCTAAGGGTACAGTAGTAGGTAATTAGGAGTCACATTTATACTGCATCCACTTAGCAGAATACTGCAGGAGATTGCCCCCTAGGGCCCATGACCTGTCTAGCCTCAGATGATTAGTCCTGATAACAGTGCCAGGTGTGGGCTCCATGTTGTTGAGTAAGGCTTAATTCCAAACAAAGTGTGGGTGGTTATTTCCATAACATTCCTGCCACTATTGCACTGGTAGGCATAGCTTGCCAGGCTGTGTAACATTGATTATTATCTTTCTTCTCTGGTAGCATGCATGGCACCTTTGAGCACTATGAAAAATTACCAGTAGGGATGAAGCTTCCAGGTCAGTACCCACTGATTTCTCCAAGTTTTATGACTCAAGCATGTGTTATATCCAACAATAGTGTTTTAGCCTCAAATTCTAGAGGGTAACCAAGAGGAACGGTCGTAACCTACAATGTTTGAGGGTCTTTGGGATGGACCCTTCTGACCAACAACTCAAAGAGAGGCAACCCATTCCTGGTACTGGCAATTTTATTTGCTACAATGAGGTGTCTAGATGTATCTTCTCCCTGTTATAGAGTAACTCATCTAAACTTGTTATATATGTATAGACTTGAGAAACCTTCTACAGTAGTGGGTTTCCATGTTACCTTTTTCAAAAGGCCTTCAGTGTTAGTTATCTCTCTCCAAATTCCCTCCTCTACCCTGCCCACCCATCCTCCAGCCCATTCATCATTTGACGCCATCCCCTATCCACATTCTGATTTATTTTCTTGTTTTTTCAAAGAAAATGACAAAGACCCAATTTAACAGCTTTTAAACCTGAGATTAACATTACATATTTACATAAATCCTGTGTCTGAAGTGTGTGGTGTCTTC
Organism: Nannospalax galili; assembly: GCF_000622305.1. Lineage (NCBI taxonomy): Eukaryota > Metazoa > Chordata > Mammalia > Rodentia > Spalacidae > Nannospalax > Nannospalax galili. The sequence goes on from NW_008344644.1 coordinate 340,544, forward strand.
AGCAATAGTGTCCTACTTTCAAGTTATAAGAGGCAACTGATATAGAAATAGCTTATATTGTTATGGGAGTCTCTTGGACTATCCTTACCAACAACTTGGAGGGAAGTTCCCGTGCCTGGCAATGGGATTTTTGTTAGATAGCTTTCAGCTATACCCACACACACATATCCTTCCTCCCTGTCTCAGTATTACCTTCTCTCTCCACTCCCCAATTAAGGTTCCCCTCCAATTTTTCCCATTTCTCTCTGGACAGTGCCTGTTGTCCTACTATCCTCCTATCTAGAGTTCCTTCTCCCCCGGACCCAATTTCATTTTTTTTAAAGCTGAATAACAGTCCATTGTGTAAATGAACCTGGACATCTAGAATGTTTCCATGTGTTCACTATGATGAGTACAGCAGCAGTGGACATGGACAAGCAGGTTTATGTGTCGTTTGATAGAGCATCCTCTGGATGTATGGCTGAGATATAGCTGGATCCCAGGGTGGATTTAGTTGTAGCTTCTTGAGGATCTCCACATTGACTTCCATGGTAGCTGCACCAGTTCACACTCCCACCAGGAGTGAATGAGCATTCTCATTTTCCACACCCAGACCAGCATTTGTTATTATGTGTTTTGAGGGAAGGGAATTGTTTTGTTTTGTTTTGTTTTGTTTTGTTTTTATCTTAGTCATTATGCCTGGAGTAAGATGAAATCTCAGAATAGTTTTAATTTGCATTTCCCTTGTGGCTAAGAAAGTTGAGTATTTTTAAGTATTTCTCAGTCCTTTGTATTTCATCTTTTAGAACTCCATTTAGTTCGATGCCCCACTTTTTAATTGGGTTGGTTGTTGACTTAGTCTGGTTTCTCTGTTGCTGTGATAAATACCATGAGCAAAGGAAACTTGGTATAGAAAAGATTTGTTTCAGCTTACAATCCATCATTGAGGGTGACCAAGGAAGGAGCTCAAGCAGCAATCTGGGGGTAGAAACTGAGGCAGAGAAGGCAGAAGAATTCTGCTTACTGGCTTGCTTCCTCGGGCCTGCTCAGCCACCCCTCCTATATAGCCAAGCTCACCTGAGCAGGGCTGGAGCCATCCACACTGGCCTGGCCTGCTACATCAACCACCAATCCAGAAAATGACCCATAAACTGGCCACAGGCCAACCTGAAAGAGGAAATTCTTCATCTGAGGTTCCCTCCTCCCGTATGTCACCAGTTTGTGTCAAGTTGACAAAGCTAGCCAGCACAGTTCTTTCCTTGGTGCCTAGTTTTGTAGTTCTCTATTCATTCTATGCATATGAACCCTCTGTCAGCTGTATAGCTGGTGAAGATGTTTTCCCAATCTGTAGACTGCATCTTCATTAGAATGATGATTTCCTTTTCTGTATTGAAGCTTTTTCATTGTGTGTGGTCCTGTTTGTCAATTATTGCTTTTAATGCCTGTGCGACCAAGGTAACATTCAGAAAATCTTCTCCAGTGCTTCTAAGTACAAATGTTTTCTTTACGTTATTCTCTATCAGATTTAGAGTATCCAGTACTATGTTAAGTTTCTTGAGCCATTTGGAGTTTGAGTTTTTTGCAGTGTGAAGGATGTATTTCTAGTTTCATTCTTCTGCATGCAGCAGTGTGTAGTGTGCACCATTTTTTGAAGATGCTGTCTGTCCTCCAATTTGTATTTTTTATCTCGTCAAAAATCAAGTGACCACAAGTACGTGGACTTTTTAAAATTTCATTTATTTTATTTTATGTGTCTGAGTGTATTGCCTGTATATATGTAAGTGTATCCATGTCGTGCAGTGCCTGCGCAGGACAGAAGAACACAGAGGATTCCATGGAAGTGTACTTACAGACAGGTGTTAGCCACCATGTGGGTACTTATAGATAAAAAGTAGCCTATGGTTGAATCTGGTTGATCAGGAGAAAGCACCAGGACACAGATAAAACTTCATCGGAATAGAGTTTATTACCAAAGGAACACATGGGCAGGGAAAATGTCTGCTCGGGTCATGAGCTGAGGTCTTTTTAAAGGGGGAGTCTTCTGCTTCCTGCAGAAGGTGGGAAGATGTATTTTTTTAAAGTTGGGGGAGGGGAGTAGGAGAGCAGAACTGTTAAAACCTGTCCTCTTTAGAGATCAAAGGGAAGCCTGCTGTGTTGGCCAAACAGTGGAGAAAAGTCTGCCTCTCTTGACTTCAAAGACCAAGGTGCTTATCAACTCAGGTCCCTTTTCTTGGGAGCTTGAGAAGTCCGTGAGACCCTGTTGGTGAGGGGGCAAGGCTATCTGAACCTTAACAGGTACTGGGATTCAAATCTGACTCTTCTGCAAGAGCAACCAGTGCTCTTAACTGCTGAGCCATCTCTCCACTCCAGGCATGTGAACTTTTATCCAGTTTCTCAATTCTGTTCCATTGATCATTGTGTCAACATTTTGTTTCCTTTGACCAACCTCCAATCCAGCACTACCCTCCTACAACCACTATCCTGTCCTCTGCTGCTGTTGTTTGACTCCACAGGTCAGTGTGTACCACACAGTATTTGGGCTAATACTCCTGGTTTATTTTACTTAGCATAATGTCCTTCAGGCTCATCCTCATTGTTACAAAGAATAAAGATCATGTGATCACATGAATAGATGCAGAAAAAGCACTTTGAAAGATTTAACATCTTTTCATTTAAGAAAAGCAACAACAAAATAGGCACATAAAGAATGCATCTCAGGGCTGGAGAGATGGCTTGGAGGTTAAGAGCACTGGCTGCTCTTGCAGAGGACCTGGGTTTGATTCCCAATACACACATGGCAGCTAACAACTGTCCATAAATTCCAGTTCCATGGGATCTGATGACCTCCATGGGGATTGCATGACATGGGTGTACTTACATACATGCCATACGCTCATACACATACAATATTATTTTATTTATTTCTGCAACTCACCACAGCATAGGCCACATATGGCAAGCTGCAACTATCACATACCAGAGTGAAAACCTGAAAGCTTTTCCTCGAAGATCAGAAGGAAAACTACCACATATATTTCCTGGAAGTCCCAGCCAGAGCAATTATGGAACAAAAAAATGAAATAAAAGAAAAACATAAGATATCAAATTGGAAAGGATGAATTTGTCACTGTCTTATATAGAGAAACCTAAAAACTCCAATTAGAAACTGTTAAAGATAATGAAGTTTTCTATTGATCATGTCAATATATCTTTTGCTCCAAATTTATATGTATGATTTGTTTTCAGATGATAAAACTTGCAGAGATCTAACACAGTTGATGGTTTGCCATGTGCCCCGACCCATGGAGCAACAGCGTGGGGCACCGAGACTGAACCTGGAGGAATGAATAGACAGGGGGCATGAAGAAATGGAGACAAGACAGTATTCTGATCAAGTCTCATTTATTGAGCAATCACACAGTGTTAATATAGTAAAGCGGAGGGTGGGGGAAGGTAAAGGGCGGAGAGAAGGCAGGGGAAGTGGAAGGCGGCAAGGCCCTGCTGGGGAATTTCTACTACAGTCATGAGCCTTGTTGGTTTCACAAGATAAGGAAGTAAAATGTAGTAAATCAGGGCAAGAAAAACATGTTTTTACAAGGCCACCTGGTTGTTTCAAACTGGGGCAGGGGTACACTTAAGACTTGGCCTCCAACATAGATGGGTACGTAGATAGATAGACAGATATAGATAGATAGATAGATAGATAGATAGATAGATAGTTAATGATAGATAGATGATAGATGATTGATAGATTAGATAGGTAGATAGATAGATCAATAGATAGATAGATAGATAGATAGATAGATAGATAGATAGATAGA
>NW_008344644.1:345876-362199 GCF_000622305.1 Nannospalax galili
GGGCTGTATAGGGTCTCTTATTCCCTGAGAGTTCCTGCCTAGTCCCTGTCCAGGCAAGAATCCCTGTTTTAGCATTTGATGAGTGATTATCTCATTGGGGCTGCACATCAGAAGTTTTATCTGAGATAGAATATCATGACCCCACAGGTTAAGGGACAGCCCTGGTATGATGTAAGGTTTAACTTGGCCTGTATTTCCTTCCTCATCCTTCCAAGTAAGGATCTTAGAACTCTGCTTAGGGTGGGAGGTCTGGCCTATTCCTTTTAGATGAGTCATGGAAACCATGCATGGCCACTCCTTAGGCCAGTGTTGCTCAGAGATAATTGTAGCATCGGCCCCAGTATCAATGAGTCCCCTAAAGGGCTTATCATCTAGCCACAGGGTGAACATAGGCCTATCTTCAGTAACTTGTTGGGCCCAATATATCTCTGAAGGCCCAGGAGGCCCGGGGGAGGAAGTACTAGAATGGGCATCTGTATTGGCAGGGAGTAGTAGGAGGTACGCAATTCGGTCCCCCTGATTAATTTTTATGGGCCCAAGAGTGGAAAGGGCTAAAAGTGCAAGTTGTCCAGTGAAGCTATTATCTATTATTCCCATGGCTATTTGGAGACCTTCCAAGAGCATGCCTCCTCTGCCTATTACATATCCTGTCAATTCAGGTGGAAATGGCCCAAAAATATCTGTGGATATGAGTTGAAACCCTAGTTCTGGAATTAATATTGTAGAGGTGGAGGCACAGAGGTCCAATCCGGTACTCCCAGGGATAACTCTGAGGAGGGAGCTAAATTCCTGATCTGTGCTGGTGGGGTGAACCTGATAGCCCCAGGGTTCAATCCCTTTGATGGGGCCAGGGGCTGGCCCCGTGAGAAGTTTCCCTGCCTAGGGGCTAGGGTTTTTCCTTCATTATCAGTTTTAGAGCGGCATTCATTGGCCCAATGGCGCCCCTTTTTGCACCTAGGGCAAATGGTCTTGGGCAAGCTGCGTGGGGCTTTGGACCCAGCAGGGCATTCTTTAGAAAAGTGACCAGGTTGTTTGCAATTGAAGCAAGTTTTATCCCTAGTAAAATTTTGAAAGGCAGCTCCTATCGCAAGGCCCATTGCATGGGCTGTCCCAATTCCTGAACATAATTTAATGTAGTCAGAAAGAGGGCCCTGCCTGTGGGGCCTGATGTCTTCTTGGCATGCTGAATTAGCATTTTCATAGGCCAAGTGTTTAACAAAGGCACTATCTTCAGATTCCCCGACTAATCTTTCGGCCACTCTGGTGAGGCGGCTGATAAAGTCAGTGTATGACTCATCTGGCCCTTGGCATATCTTAGCCAGCGAGGAAGTGGCGGGCCCCTTAGGGGGAAGACGCAGCCATGCCTTGAGTGCGGCATTCTGTATCTGAGCTAAGAGGCCCGGGGGAAAGGCAGCCTGTTGCAGATGTTCCCTCTTTTGTAACATTCATCACAGGGCCCTGGGCCCTCAGATGGCTCGATTTCAGTTTCCTCGGAGAGGCCAATGTTGGTCTGTTTGGGTTCTTAAGGTTCCAATAAGAAAAGGCAGTTACGGGAACCTTCTCAGGTCCAAAGGTCCGATAATAATCCTGAAGTGCATCGCCTACTCTTTTCCATCTTTTTCGGTCGATTGTCCCTTCCAGGGGGAACCAAGGGCATGTATCATGAATAAAGGATAAATATTGTTTAAGATCTTTTCCTGAAACCTTAATCCCTCGTGCTCTGAGGGACTCCTTGAGTCCCTGAAGAAATTGTCCCTGAGAATCCAAAGAGTTGCCCATGCTGTCTGAGAATCGCCCTTGCGTGAGCCTCGCCAGTCAGTATAAGTGCTGACACACACCCGACAGACCTGGTCGCCTGTTAGTAACCGTAGATCTTCGGTGGACGGCTTAGAAGGAACAAGTACACCGCTCCTCCTACTCCAAGCAAGCTGGCAATTTCTCAGGAGCTGGGGTCCCTCCCTATTGTGGGACTGAGAATCTCAAGCACTAACAATGCCTATCTATTGGGTGCGTCAACCTTACCTTCTCTTCTACCGATCTGTCTCACAGCGGTCGTTCCGTGGCGATCTTGGGGGTTCGTGGGGGGTGCCTGCGCAGGTTCTCTGTGGTTGACGTTCCTCTCGGTGGTCTTCCTCGAGCCCCATGTTGGGCGCCAGAGATGCCCCAACCCACGGAGCGACAGTGTGGGGCACCGAGACTGAACCTGGAGGAATGAATAGACAGGGGGCATGAAGAAATGGAGACAAGACAGTATTCTGATCAAGTCTCTTTTATTGAGCAATCACACAGTGTTAATATAGTAAAGCAGAGGGGGGGGGAAGGTAAAGGGCGGAGAGAAGGCGGGGGGAGTGGAAGGCGGCAAGGCCCTGCTGGGGAATTTCCACTACAGTCATGAATGAGCCCCGGTGGTTTCACAAGATAAGGAAGTAAAATGTAGAAAAAAATCAGGGCAAGAAAAACATGTTTTTACAAGGCCACCTGGTTGTTTCAAACTGGGGCAGGGGTACACTTAAGGCTTGGCCTCCAACAGCCATGAAACTCCAGAACTATGGAAAAGAAGCAATGCAAAGTTGGGAAGCAGGGAGCATCGAGTTCTTCATTCTAGACTCGTTCTATACCCTAACTACTTTTGTCAGCTTATTTTTGTTGTTTTATGAAGCAACTCTATGCTCTATAATTTCAAAATGGGACACTGGCCAAGAGTTAAATTTCTAAAACATACTACAGCGATTGGTGGTACACAGCTGATTTCATAATGCTTCTGCAAAAGCTATTTGTGGCTGTATGATTTTTCTCGTGTACTTGTCTTTACCCTACTCTCATTTTCTTTTTTATACAATATTTATTTCCAACTAAAATATTGTACTGTGTATTTACTATATTTTTTACTTTAATTTCTCTCTTTTTCTATTAAATTATAAGATCACAAGGCAGCAGTTTTTCTCTGTCTAATTCACTAATGCATCCCAAGTCCGGCAAACGGTATCTAGGACATTGTGTTTATTGATAGACACCTGCTTTGTCAGTGTTTAGACATGGTCACACATATCAAAGTTAATGTAAACAACCAGGCAACATTAGTTTGTATACTCCAGGAAGATAATAATGATTTTAGCTCTTGTTGAAGTAAACAATAATGCACATTTCATGAAATACATGCTGGATAGTCTCAGTTGTCAACTCGACATGCCTGGTTTGAGGTAAACAGCTGAGGATGGGATTCCACTGTATTGGAATGCTGCCGTGTCTGTGAGACATTTTCTTGATTGTTGAGTGATTCCGGAGGGGACATTCCACTGTGGGTGGTGCCACTCCTGGACAGATGGGCCTGTGTGTATAAGAAAGCAGGATGAGCATGGGCCAGAGAAGCAAGTTGGTAATTGGTAATCCTCCAATCAGCTCCTGCCTCCAGATTCCTACCATGAGTACCTGACCTGACTTCCCTGAGTCATGAACTCTGACCTGGGAGACATAAGATAAAATAAACCCTTTCCTCCCCAAGTTAGTTTTAATCGGTGTTTTAATCACAGGATTAGAAAGCTAACTGATACAACATACTTTACAGATGAGTCTACATTAGGCTCAGTGCTCAGGAAACTGAATATATAGTTTGTTGAAATTTTAGCTGTTAAAATATTCCTCTGAAACTTCTCTCTTGAAATTTTCTAATGTTTATGACTATTTGGTAATATAACTTTTTTATTCACAATTCTGCAGACTCTTGGGCCATTAATTCAAATCATTTTTTTCTCATTATAAAGCAATAAATTATAAAATAAGAGGCATGGAAGACTGGACAGAAAGAGTACCAGCCACAATTAAGCCAATAATGTAAATTCAGGTTAAAAACCACCTTTATCTTTTTCCTAAAATGTTAGTGAATAAAATTTTTGCTTGACTAATATTTGGGATTTAAATCTGCTTTTCTAAATGACTTAATGTAAAAAAATTTACATTAAGCTAATGTATGTTGCATATCTTTAGAAAATTTTGTTAGATGATTTTCAACTTCAGAAAGTATTTAGAATACCAGCCTTCATCTGAGCAAAGGCACAGCCACCCTGAGGCTAAACCCTGAAATAGAGACATGTCTGCCTCTGTTCAATAAAGAACTTAAAATTCTCAGACATTCTTATCAGGAGCAGCAGCTAGATAAATGTAGAGTGATGACATAACTTGGCATCTGTCCTAGTTTGTTCTTCATTGCTGTGACAAAATAATCTGACCACTACCAACTTGGGGAGGAAAGGATTTATTCAGCTTACATCTCCCACATCGCAGTTCATCAGGGAGCCCAAGGTAGGAACTCAGGGCAGGAACCTGGAAGCAGGAACTGGAGCATAGACCATGGAGGAACGCTTACTGGCTTGCTCTCCTGGCCCCTGCTCAACCTGCTTTCTTATTCAACATAGGCCCATCTGCCCAGGGGTGGCACCACCCACAATGCGCTGGGCCCTCCCACATCACACAGCAATCAAGAAGATCCCTCACAGACATGGCCACAGGCCAGTCCAATGAGGGAAATTCCCCAATTGAGGCTCCCTCAACCCAGGTGTGTCAAGTTGACACTAAAGCTATCCAGCGCAGCATACAAACTAGGACACTTCAGAATGGTAGGAAATGCTCTAACCAGCACCTACAGATGAAGCCTGGTGTTTCTAACACTGGGATGGGCAATGCAGCTGGTATCTCCTACCCCTTCCCTCAGTTTGTACCAATTAATCTGAAGGCAAAACCACAGGCATATACATACTGAAGATCAATTGCTAACCATGAAAACTTCATCAAGCAACATCTCCAAAGATTTGTTGAGCCAAGATGGGCTTTATTTCTTTGTCATTGAAGTAGAAAAAAATCAGGAAAAAGAAATATTCACCAAGAAAATAGGTGTATTTTCCTGAGAAGTCACTCATAGTATAAGAATAGCTGATTTAAGCAAACCCTGATTTAAGATTTAAGGGCACTGACTTTTATTGAGATTGAAATGCATCCCCATAGACAGTAGGCATAACAGCTCCTTGCATAAATATAATAAAAATAGACTGCAAAAATAAACTTCCGTTTTTCTGTGTGTTTAATTCTCTACATAGTTACATTATCAAAATACACAAAATGAAGGTCTACATTGTTTTGTTGGCACTTTCAATGAAGGAAATTATAAAAAATAAATGCAGTAATTTATATCACCCCAAACTGCTTCATCACCATTCAAAAGATATAGTACATTGATTTCAACCCCCTATTAAGATTAGAATATTGAAAGCAGCAAAATTAAGTCTCCTTAGTGATCATTCCATAAATCGGTCACATTTTATAATGTTACCCTTAGGCCACACATTTTGATTTAACGGATATGCCTGTGCTTACTTTAATGTGTCCGGCTCTGAGTCTCTGTATCACAAAAACAGATGCTCATCATTGGATATACTGCACTCTTAAAGATTCCAGGACATCCTCTGCTGCTTTAATTATATGGAAAGCTATTACTCACCATCTTCACTTTATAGTATTGAGGAAATCTTAAGGAACATTCTGTTCAGACCATTGACTGTAATATACCTTCAGTGAACAGATACTTGGGACTTTCTGCAAAACTATCAGAGTTTCTAATGCTTGCAGAGCCCTAAGGTTTAAAAAATGATTCAGGGGCATAAATATAGAAGAAACTTAAATATTAAAAGTTGGTCTAATAGTGAACTCTAAAAACATCTAAAAATTAAGAGGAAATAAAATGTCACAGAAGATGAATGATGAGAACAAGAGATAGAAACTGGACAGGCAGCTCAGGGTGGGAAGCCCAGAAGTAGCAATTCCAGAAATGTCCTTGGTTCTCTGACCAGAAATGCCAGAGGGAGCTCTCATCTCCCTTCAAATGAGCACCCCTGCCTCGAGACTGCACATGAGGGCAGGAACTGAAACTCTAGCTCAGACATTAATAATCCCTTATGGTAAACATATCTGGAAATGGATCTCTATATTTTCATGGTTAAAATGACTGATATCTGTTCCCCAAGGTCAACCAATCTCCTAAATGACTTTAGGGTTACCTCTTTGAAGCAAGGAATAGCACAGCAATAGCAAAGGCCCAGCATGAGAAAACTAATCCTTCTGATCAAAAAGCTAAAACATCTGGCCTGGGTGGACACCTAACATTCCAAGCTACCCAAATATAAATGTGTTAATCTAGGTGGGCCACACCATCATGTGACCAAAGGCCACCTCTCAGGAAGGTGGGACCACCCCTAGGCTCACCTGAAGCCTGGTTAAAGACATAGGTGGAATAATTATCCCTTTAATGAGATAATGCACTTTTCCTTCCTAGAATTACCACCCCTTACAAGCCACCTGGAGGTTCCCTGGGTCAGTCATTATTTCTGAGTCATTCCTCTCTCTTCTTTGCCTTCTTTCACATGTTACCCAGAGCCTGTGTATGCCTTTTCTGATGCCTTGACCTACCAAGGAATACCACCAACTGGGGACCAAGTATTCAAGCCTTTGGAGACATTTCTCATTCAAACCACCACTTTCCCCCCCAGCCCCTCCTAGGTTCAAGACCATATCATAATGAAAAATTCATTTACCCCAACTTTAAAAGTTCCCATAGTCTTTAACAATCTCAATACTGTCAAAAAGTCCAGTTTCTCCTGAGATTCAAAGCAATCTCTTAACTGTACCTCCCTGCAAGATTAAAAAGCAAATTACATACCCTTAACATAGAATGGCAAAGAATGTGCATCCTAATTTCCAAAGCAGGAAATGGCAGCGTGATGAGGAAATACCAGACCAAAGCAAGACTACAACCATCAGGGAAACACCAAATCCTGCAGCTCCATGTCTGATGTCTGGACTTAGATGGCTCCACCCCTCCAGTTCTACTAACTGTAACATACATCTCCTTTTGGGGCTCATTCCACTTTCTGTACACAGCTTTCCTTGGCAGACGTCTCAGGGTTCTGTTATCTCCAGCATTTTGAGATCTCTACTGAAACCCAAGACTTCCCTTTCTCAGCTTCACACAGTGGCCTCCTAGGGACTTTGCTTAGTGACTTCCTCACTAGCACACAATGCCTGGCCTCAGCAGCTCTGAAACCACAGAGGAGAAATCCAGGACCACCACCCCCCCCACACACACACTCTTGCATATTCATGCTTCTAAACCCAGTATCACATGGGCAACACTGCCAAGTTCAGCTGCCAATTTGGGATGGACTCTTGTCCACCTTGAATGACACTTATAGCAACTTTTGTATGTCGATGTTTCTAGGAACAGAAAACTCCTTAGGCCTTTTGTTTCCTTTGGAAAGGCCTAAGGAGGCATAGCTGGGTAGGGTCTTGCCCTGAGGGTGCCCTTCCCACTGTTACAGTACAGAGAAGGAGGCCTCTCCTTAATGGTACTAATCTCTTCATCTATTACAGACTCTTGCAGCACAGACCTCAGCTACATTAAAATTCCTAGTGTGATAAACCTAACTATGTGGTTCTTAGGCCTTTGAAACCAGTTTGTGGAAGAATTTGAAAGAGTTTGATACTTTGGACTAGAGAAGCCCTAGCATGCTATCAACAGAGCTTAATGAGACATTATGGTAGAAGTTTGGAAGACTAGAATGCTGTGAAAAATGTGGATAGTGGAAGTATAGTTCATGAAGTTTCAGGGATGAGGAAGAAGACTCTATCAGGGACTAGGCTAGGAGCCATTATTTTGGCCAAGAATCTTGTTTCATTCTGACCGTGTCCTGCTGCTTTGACTTCTCTGGCATGATAAATTGTGCGCTTAAACTATGAGCCAAAATAAACTCTCAAGTTGGTTTTGTCTTGGTTTGTTTTCACAGCAATAGGAAAAAACTAAGACAGTGGTCAAGAAGAGCAAAGAAATATACTCAACACCATGAATTAAGGCAATACAACTCAAAGTCAAGGAAAGCCATAGCTGCTTCTGTAGGTGACAAAACAGAGGAGATAAGGACCCGCATTACTTGCCCAAGCATGTTGCTAGTCATTGCCTAAGCTAGTATTCAAACACAGCTCCATCCCACATATTTTAATCACTATACTAAACACTAGTGAGGAGCAAAACAAATGACTTTAAGTCAGACAAACTTCATTTTGAATTTCAGTTGTATCCATTTTCTAAGTGACCAAGGAAAATTGTCATCTTCTCTTCCTCCAAATATCTACAACCATGTGCCTCATAATGACATTCAGTCAGTCAACCACACACTCAACATAGCCCGTAATATTGTAACAAAACTGAAGCTCACATTGCCTCATGTTGCAGCACAACCAGTCCTCACGTTCTTGAGCTGATACAGGTATAAACGGTATCTTCCATCGAATTTTTCACTGAGCTTCTTCTAGGTTAACACAAACACTTGTCACTGTGTTACAGTTATCTACAGTGCTCAGTAAGGCAGCATGCTGTGCAGGTTTGTAGTCTAGGCAGAATAAGTCACATTATCTAGCCTACGTGTATTGGATCTACCATCTAAGTTGGATAAGGACACTGTTTGCACAATGAAGAAATGGTATTGATGCATTTCTCAGTGCATCAACCCCATTGTCAAGCAGTACATGATTATTAACATCTACCATTGACTTCCTGTGCACAGTATACAAAAGAGTAGCACCTGCCACATATGAAGATCTACAAAAGCTAAAATGTGAACTAATTTATTTGGTCCTCTTTTTTTTTTTTTGGTCTTTTTGAGACAGGGTCTCCCTGTAGCCCCAGCTGGACTGATACACACTATGTAGACCAGAATGGTCTTAATTTAACAGAGATTTGCCTGCCTCTGCCTCACGAGTGTTGGGATTAAAGGTGTGCACCACCATGCCCAGACTCTCCCCCTTTAATGGGCTCTTATAAAGGATAAGTAAGACAGGTTTCTAATCAAGTTTATGGATGATGCTGGAGACAGCAGAGCAGGGTGAGGCAGGGCAGGCTACTTCCGTGTGACCAGTCTTCACCCTACATTCTGCCTGCACTTCCTGTACACACCTCATGACATGCACTAAGTCACCTTATTATGCCTCTCTCTGGCTGCTCAATCACAGACTGGCATGGCACCTGCTGATCTGTAAATCAACAATAGTTGTAATCAGAGACCAGAGTGGAAACTTCCACTCAGGATCTAAACAGTCATTCTTCAGTGTCAAACAAAATCCTATGTGGGTGTCTGCCTTGAAAACACTGAATCACCATCTGGATAGATCTTAATGAACAAAGGAAAGTTAATTTTTAATGAAGCAATTTCCTCTTGGTGATTTTTCTTGACAGCTCTACCTTGGGGCCAATGCAGTTCTGACTGCATTGTTGCACCTTCCAAAGAGACAAAAATCCTCAAACAAATATGTATTGACAGGCATAAATAACAACTGTTCTTCCTGTTTCCATAAAATGGGGCTGGGTTTGCTGAGGTATAGTTATTTAATTTCCCTTTATGCTTTGCATTTTTGCAAACTACTGCACTATTTCTGCCAAACAAAACTGAATAAATGAAAGCCAAACCTAGGAAAACACTTTGTGAAAATAAAAAACAGTTGAGAATCATGAAGGACTACGAGATAAGAACTCTACCATTCTTTTTCTCTAGGTTATTTGTATGTGCGTCTAATTCTTATTACAGAAAATAAATGGTTATATAATAAGTAAGAAAACCATGGGAGTAAAATGCTGGTGGCCCCAAGGACATGTGGAGAACAACAGTCCTCCTCCAGTTCAGTCTTACAGCCCCTGAACTCATATGGAAGAGGGAGAGGCTCTGCAAGGCTGCCCTAGTGTGCCTGCTGAAGTCAAGACGTTGGAGGCAGGACTTTAATCAACATTCTAAGATTCTAAATCTGGTTACTTCTTTTCTACTGTACCAAGGAGGAATGATTTTGGCTACAATAACAAAATCCAAATCTGGTTCAGACAGGCAAGGAATATCTAATGTCCTACAAGGAGATCGTGGGAGCTGTCCAGGGCAGTACCAACAGATAAAACTTGCTGCTTTCTCATCTATACTTGTGGCCTTCAGGGTCATCATAGGAAGATGATTTGTGCGGTTTTTTAAAATTATTTATTTAATAACCACATACTTAGAAGACAAATCTCATTACAACAGCATTGACATATTCAATAACAATTTTCTGAGCTAAGATGAATCTCTTTCAAAATTGGCTGTAATTTTTAGGTTTACAGTTGAATTATTACAGTCATACAATAGTGTACTCACTATAAACCCTCTAAGACATAAAATTAAATGAGGTTTTGACCTTTAAAAAAGATCTCCATTTCATTATTAAAATACACAGTTTCATACAGAAAAAATCATTTTAATGCAATTGACATTAAGATGTTTGCACATGCGTTTCTAATCTCTATATATCTGATTATCACTATTCACAGTAGGCTACTTTCTGAGCTCCTTGGCATCTGAGCATGGATATAAAGTTTTCAGGTAGATTTCAGTGGTTTTTTAATGTCTTTGGAAGAGCGGATTAGAAAATACTAACAGAACCAAGTTCTCCCTTCTAAAACAAATGCTTCTGGTACTGTTCCTCTACGGCTCATTTTAGTTGTGTTCTTCCCCTACAACAGAGTTTCTGGGAAAGGAGAAGTTGCAGGCTTCAGTAGTGTGGATCCAAGAATCAGAGCTAATGAGTGAGGAAGTCTGGACAGGAAGAAAGTCTTATGTAAGGCCATGTCACCAGAGGCCACCTGAAAAGAATTTCTAGGGCATCTCCTACATTCAGTCTCACAGCTGTGCACCTGGAATGTGTGATAGAAGTCTATCCTGTGGTTCCAATCTCCAGTTAACTACAAGATTCTCCAATGAGTGTTAATATCTGAAGAGGCATAGGAAATGCTGATCCAAGATACAGCACTCAGGCATACTGAATATCTTTAAGTTTTTTGAAACTTTCATACAATGAGTATTGTGTTTGCATTATTTTCATCTCTCCCAGTTCCTCCACAACCCCCCTGGCATCTCTCCACTCCCTCTCAATTTCTTGTCCTCCTCTTTATTATTGTTACATGTGCACTGAGTCCATTTAGTGGTGCTCCTGTGTATCCGTGTTTAGGGATGTTCATTTGGGATTAGATAAAACTCTCAGGGAGGAAGTACCCTGATTCTCCCCTCCCTCAACATCCATTGACTGCCTGTAGCTCTTCATCTAGAGGTGGGACCCTGTGACATTCTCCCCATCCACCTCAGCAGGTAAATTGATTTTATCATTATTCAGATCTTTTTAAGACTATCATACAGTGGCAATTTCATTGGTACAGCTTCCCTATCGTGTCTAGAATGCATCAACTCATAAAAGATGCCTTCCTCTGGCTCTTACAGTCTTTCTGTCCCCTCTTCCATGAGGTTCCCTGAGTCTTGGGTAGAAATGTGTCTTGGGTATCATAGATGTGTCACTTAGGGCTGGGCACCTCATAGGTACTTATTCTCTGCATTTGATCAGATGTGAATCTTTGTCTCCATACTGAATGTTTTAAGCTGAAGGAAACTGAGAAAAATCACAGATGCATGAAAGCCTCTCTCCATCCTCAGCACCCTTCCTTTCCTGAAGCAAGCCACAGAAACTAGAACTTCACCTACCCCTTTCCCTCTGAAGCAGACCACAAAACCTTTCTAGGTTTCTGCTGAGAGTTATAGAACACTCATGTGTCCTGTACCTGAAGGGAAGGAATGAAGGCAGAAAGATGCAAGGACTGGGACAGTGAGGTTATTTCAGTGCATCCTGTACTGCTATGTAATAGTCACAGACCAGGCAGTGTAGGAAGAGCACAGATTTGTCTCCTGCAGTTCTAGAGAGTGAAAAGTCCAAGCTCAAGGTGCTGCATATGGTGAGGCCCTTCCTGCTGCATCAGCCTATGGTGGAAGGCAGGAGGAGAAGAAAGCACCTGAGAGACAAAGAGGAGGCAGAGACAGAAGAATTGAGTTCAATCTGACTGTGAGCTATATAAGGAGACCTCATATCAAAACAGGACAAAGAGATGCCATATGTTAATTGGATAGAGCAAAGGCTAGAGAAAAGACAGACACTATTTGGAATGCTGAAGTTTCCAGTTTATTTCCTAATTTCTATTTTAATTTTTCTTTCAGTGCTTGGGATTGTGTAGGGTCCTACACATGCTACACAAGTACACTGCCCAGCCTCTGGCCCCAGCTTTTTTTTTTTTTCAAAAAGCCACACAAAGAGAATCAAGCCATACCAACGATAGCTCAGTTTAATGGTTTGCCTACTTGGATGTTCATTTGTTGCCCTAAAAGGGAAGCCCTCCCCTAGCTTACCAGGCACACGTGTTGCAGTTATATTCTCCAGTAGAATGCTGTTATGTTGTCATGTGTCTTTGTGTTCTGGAAGACTCAAAGACACGCCCCTGCTTAAAGACTTTTCTTCTTTTATAGCTTCCATTAGATCAAGTCATGAGACATCAGGGATTAGAGAATTCTATTTCTTTGCAAATGTCTTTCTTATACTGCTTATTTGCCTGAGCTCCTCCTCTGAGTTATAACCCTAAACACAGGGTGTTTTATAATTCTTGGGGACCCTGAACTTACCGTTGGTGTTAAAATGTTCACATACTACAAGGTAAGCTTTATCCAAACTTGGGAGAATACATGAAGAAATAGATTTTTCTTATACATCAGTTTGTGTACATCAACTACTTTGTGTTGGATCTGTTTTTTAAAGGGTTTTGTTAATACTCAGTAAAGTGTTATAAATTGTGAAAGTGCTTTTGTAAGTAGATTTTTCTTTCACATCTATTTTCCTGGCCTCCCTACCAGCTGTCATTTGTAAAGCAGGTATTACTTATAAACCAGACTTCCCTGGGATTCTTGTGATGTGATTTATGTAAATCACGTGTAACTAAATATATGCATTTTTAGAATATACATAAGACATTTTAAAATTTTTATTGAATTTTTGTGTATTTCATACAGAAAATCATCTTTATACCCCTGTCTCCTTTGGCACCCTTTCATACCCCTCCCCCATTGGAGTTCATATGTTGTCATTTGTGTTAAGGTCTATCATGTAAAGTTAGTGTCCCCAGAGGCCCTCAGTACAAGTTCATCCACTGGAGTCTAGTCAGCCTATCAAGAATCCCTCCCTTCAAGAAAATAAGCTCTTCCTCACCCAGTGGTAATCAGCTGCCGGTAATTCTTTGATGAAGATTGGGCCTGCTGTTCATTTTCACAGTTCTGTGCTGGGTTTTTGTCTACTTATGTTTGCACGGGTCTTGTGCATGCTGACACCATTGCTGTAGGTTTGTATGAGAAGTGTCCCAGGCAAAGAAAACATTTTATTTTATCTTAAACATCTTTTTAATCAAAATTTTAATGTGCTCTCCTGACAGTCTATAAATACTGTAGGTATTTTATGAATAGGATACTGGATGAATTTAAATATTTCCTAAATTCAAAAACAAATTCAAAAGAAATCATCAGCTACTGAAAATTGCATGTACTTTTGCCTGCCAACTAGTTACTAGGTGAAATGTTAAACACGCAAACACAGCAGTGCAAAGGCAAAATAGGACAGTGTCCACCAGTGTGCCTCCCTCCAGCTGCGGACTCCCCACTGGTCCTAGGGAACCTCACATTACTAGCCATGGACATAAAATAAGTGTGAATGCTCAGTTCTGAGGAACACAACAAAGAGTGCTCTGCAGTCTGGCTGTAATACTACTGCCTCAGGACAGCCAGGCTGGGAAGGAAGCCTGGGGTGACAGGTGGAGAGCCCTGGAAGGCATCTCAAGCCACAAAGCCAGGAATACAACAGGGACGAGGTGGGAGCAGAATCTCTACTATAGAAACTTTGCTTTTGCTGATAACTAGAAGAGACTGGATAAAGTTGGCAATAAGCAGTCAGGAGGGAGCTGTCCCTGATATATCACAGCAAGGCATGAGCACAGAGATAACAAGGTAAAGGAATGTGATGCCGAGTTGATTGAGACAGGCACAGAGCAGACAGAGAGCAGAGGACCACCTGGGATGGTCTCTCACTGTCTGCTTTTGGAATAGGTGTGAAGGCTGCCGAGCATAATTCTATGAGCAGAATTCTCAGTGTCCTCTGCCACACACAGCAAGGCCTCCCATGAGGAGTGATTTCTTATTGTCAGTTAGCTAATAGGAGCACACGGTTCTGAAGGAGGCCATGGAAATGCCAGTCTCAGAAAGACAGCATTCTCAAGAGAAACTGAAGTTGTAATCCCCTGAGGAGAGTGTGCCAGCCCTTTAGGAGACAGTAGGAAGAGGTGCGTGACAGGCCATACGGGGCTGGAGCGATTGCCCATTGGTTAAGAATGAATATCGTTCTTGCAGAGGACACAAGTTTGTTCCCAGCATCCATGTCAGGCAGCTCAAAACTACCTATAATTCCAGCTCTAGGAGAATCTGATGCCTCTGGCCTCTGCAGGCATGATCAGACATGTGCGCATACCCACACATAGACACACACACACCCCCTCATAATTTAAAATAAGGATAAATCTTTTAAAAAGCTGCATATAGTTGGGCGTGGTAGCACATGCCTTTAACCCTAGCACTCAGGAGGCAGAGGCAGGTAAATCTCTGTGAGGCCAAGGCCAGCCAGGTCTACATAGTGAGACCCTGTCTTTAAAAAACAAAAAACAAAACAAAATAAAAACCTGCATACACTATGCCATATGTACTGAACATAGCAACTTAGCTCTGTTCAGATTTTTTGTTTGTTTATTTAGTTGTTTTGTTTTGTTGTTAGTAGACTTTGGAACTTTAGACTATAAAATCAGTTAACTTCTGTAAACAGAACTCAATGGGTCATTCTAGTAGAAGCCTGGAAGACAGCAGTACTGAGAGAAAAATGAACTGTGGAGACCCAGCTCAAGAGGCTTCAGAGGTGGACAATTCTAGCAACTGAACTAGAGATCATTCACGTGATATTTTTGTATAGAGTCTGGTTGCCTTTTGCCCCTGTTCTAAGAACTTACCTAAGGTTAAACTGAAAAGCAATGTACTAATTTCTTTGGTGGAAGAAATTTCAAGACAATATAACATTGAATCTGTGTATTGAATATTATTTCTCTATATTATGCAGGTCTACAACGAAAAAGAACAAGTAAGAGACTGCCAGGGAGTTTTGGTTCTGGCCCCCCTCTGGCCTCCAACTACCAGAGGGCCTGAGAACCCAGGGGACAGCCTGACAGCCCCAGGGATCCTGCCTCCATGTGGTGATGGGCTTCCCCTAATTGCACCATACCATCCCTCTACCCGAGATTATGTGAGGGCCCTCCCAAGGTCCCAAGGCAAATCTGGCTTTGGTAGGGTAAGGCTGAGATCCTAGCTGACAGCCTGAGAGGGTGGGTTCGGACCTCCATCAGGGTAGCTGCTCAGAGCTGAGCAGACTGCCAGAGAGTGTGGGATTCTGGTCTCCTTCTGGCCTCCAAATACCAGAGGGACTGAGAACCCAGGGGACAGCCTGACAGCCCCCAGATCCTGCCTCCAAGCGGTGGTGAGGTTCTCCTAATTGTGCTATGCCATCCCTCTACCTGGGATTTTGTGAGGCCCCTCCCAAGGCCCCAGGGAAGATCTGACTTTGGTAGGCTAAGGCTGGATTTCAGCAGACTGCCAGAGAGTGCCAAGTTCTGGCCCCACCCTGGCCTCCATCTGGCATAGGGTTGAAAATACAAAGGATTGCCTGAGAGACCTTGGATACTGCCTCCACATGGTAAAGGAAGCCTGAAGTGTACCTGACTGGAATCTGAATTGGGCTTCTGTGGGTCCTGAATAGCTGATCTGAAGCCATCAGTTCCCTCCAAATTAAACCCAAAAGAACCAGAACCCTGTACCAAGCAGCTTTACATAACCAATAAAGAAAGGATCTAGGCACCAGGATAATACAAACAGAAGCATACTTCAACTTAATTTTCATATCAGAATCATAAACAACAAAAGAAATTCATATGCCAAAATCACAATGAAAGAATAATAAAATGGAAAGCCAAAACACTATGTCACCAGCAAAGACCACCAATCCTGTAGAAGAGTTCTACAAGGAGAACCCCCTAGAGATAACCCAGGACACTGAATTCAAAAGAACAACCATAAACACAAGGAATTCAATGAATTTAAAGAACACACAAACAAACAAATAAAAGAGCTAAAAGAAGATAGGGATAAACTTCTGAATGAATTCACAAAAGAGATAGAAACATTTAAGAAAACTCAGGCAGAAATGAAGAAGGAAGTGAAAAACTCAATAAGTCAACTTGAAACAACAGGGGAAAGCCTCACCTCTAGAATGAATGAAATGGAAAACAGAATATCAACACTGAAGGACAAAGTT
>NW_008344644.1:362323-363046 GCF_000622305.1 Nannospalax galili
GGAAGAAGAAAAATTTCAGGTGAATGGTATCGATCAGATCTTAAACAGGATTGTAGAAGAGAATTTCCCAAAATTAAGGAAAGACATCCCCATACAAGTACAATAAGTATATGGAATACCAAATAAATAGGATCAGAAAAAAAACTCCCCACAACATATCATAGTAAAAAGACTAAATGTACAGAACAAAGAGAGAATACTGAAATTAGCAAAAGAAAAACAACAAGTCACATACAAAGGAAAGCCCACCAGAATTACAGCTGACTTATCAATGCAAACTATGAAAGCCAGAAGAGCCTGGACCAAGGTATTTCCAGTTCTACATGTCAATAGATGCCTGCCCAGAATATTATACCCAGCAAAAATGTCTATTAGAGTTGAGGGGGAAAGAAAAATCTTCCATGACATGAATAGCCTGAAAGAATACATGGCCACAAAACCAGTCCTTCAAAGAATACTTGAAACAATACAGAGAGCAGAGAGAGAAACCACTACACCTTGGGGCAACAAAAGAAAATGAACAAAGATATAATCTAGGAAACACAAAATTACAAAGAGAACACAAACAGCAATCAAAATGATGGCAACCAATACACATCTTTCAATAATAACCTTAAATATCAATGGACTGAACTCCCCAGTGAAAAGACACAGTCTTAACAAATGGATTAAGAAACAAAATCTATCTCTTTGCTGTCTGCAAGAAACCCATCTCACCTTCAA
>NW_008344644.1:363303-366032 GCF_000622305.1 Nannospalax galili
CAACTCAGTAACAGTAGGGTGTAGGAAACCAGGATGCCAGGCCTTAGGGTGAGGTGAGCCTAAAACTTATAGGTGCAGGCTGCATTGTCTGCTAAAGGGAGGGGCACTGAAAACAGTGGTTCTGATAATCCCTGTCCTGAAGAACACTGCTAGACTAGCAGGAGGAAGCGGCCCAGTCATAAAAGTGCTCTGTGGGAAAGCATTTTGGTCAACAGCGCTTAGTTCATCTCCTTGTCCTGAACAAATAACTCAGCTATCCCTGGCTAAGAGATTAAGCCAGGTTAAAGGTTTACTCCTGAGCTAAAAGCTAAAAGTTCACCATGCTTTTAGCTCTAAGAAAGAAAACATTGTGGCCAATAAATTACTGGATGGGCATTGATAACCTTAAGTAAAAGTTTAAGAATCCTTCTGGCACCAACTAAGAGACTAAATGTCCTATATCTTTGTACCCTAATCCTTGTATGATGTGACTGCCATATCCCACGTGACTGCTAGTTCCTTGGGATGTATAAAAACCATCTGAATTTTAAAATAAATTGTCCTGTTAGGAAGACACAGTTCCCCGAGTTTATGACTCTGTCACTGATCAGACCCTCTGCCCCAAAGCCAGTAGGTCCCCCACTAAGCAAACCAAATCTGAGTACCGACATACAGGAAAGAATATTCAATTCTAAAATAAATCATCCCGTTGGGAAGACACAGGTCCCAGACTCACCGATCAGACCCTCTGCCCAGAAGCCAGCAGGTCCCCCTCTAAGCAAAGCAAACCTGAGTCCCGACAGTAGGGGACTTTAATACCCCCACTATCTCCATTAGATAAGTCAACTGGACAAAGAATAAAAAGAGAGACATCTGAATTAAATGACACCATACATCAAGTGGACCTAACAGATATCTTTCGATTATTCCACCCAAACACCAATGAATATATTTTCTACTCAGCAGCTCATGGAACTTTTTCAAAAATTGACCACATACTGGGTCAAAAAAAAAAAAAACCTCAACAAATACAAAAATAACAAAATAATTCCATGCATTCTATTGACCACAAAGCAACAAGGCTCAAAATCAACACTGGACGAAGCTCTAGTCACAACATGAACTCGGGGCAATTGAACAACACACACCTAAACAATGAGTGGGTCAAAGGAGAAATTAAGAAAGAAATGAAAGAATTCCTGAAATTTCACGAAAAGGACAATACAACACAACACAACCTCTGGTACACTTCAAAAGCAGTCCTAAGAGGGAAGTTTATAGCTCTAAGTGCCTACGTTATTGGAAAGAGCCCAAATAAATGACCTAACACTGCAACTCAGGCAATGGAAAGGCAAGAACAAATGAAACCCAAACCCAGAAGAAGAGAAGAAATAACCAAAATCACAGCAGAAATTAATGAAGTAGAAACAAAGAAAACAATACAAAGAATCAATGAATCTAAGAGGTGGATCTTCGAAAAGCTAAACAAGATAGAGAGACCCTTAGCCCAGCTAACCAAAAAAAGAAAGAGCAAATCCAAATCAACAAAATCAGAGATGAAAGTGGAAACATTACAACAGACACCCAAAAGATCCAAACCATTATAAGGGAATATTTTAAAAACATATATGCTACTAAATCTTAAAGTCTAAAAGAAATGGATGGTTATCTGAAATCATGGTAACCTCCAAAGTTAAACCAAAAGAGATCAACAGTTGACACAGATCCATAACATATAAGGAAATTCAAAGAGTAACACAAAGTCTCTCAAATAAAAAAAGCCCAGGCCCAGACAGATTTACAGCAGAATTCTACCAGAGATCTAAAGAAGACCTCCAACCAATACTTAAATTATTCAAAATCATGGAAACAGAGGGAGAACTCCCAAATTCCTTCTATGAAGCCAGCATCTCTCTAACAGCCAAACCAGGTAAAGACACAACCAAAAAAGAAAAATATAGACCCATATCCCTTAACTAACATAGATGCAAAAATCCTCAACAAAATGCTTGCAAACCACATACAGGCACACATCAGAAAGATTTACAATGACCAAGTAGGCTTTATCCCAGAGATACAGTGATGGGTCAATATACACAAGTCAATAAACGTCATTAATCATATAAATGGACTCAAAGACAAAAACAACATTGTCATCTCAATAGATGTAGAAAAGGCTTTTGACAAAATTCAGCATGCATTTATGTTCAAAGTCCTAGGGGGAATTGGACTTGAGGGAACATACCTCAACGTAACTAAATCTATATACAAAAAAACCCACAGCCAATGTCATTCTAAATGGAGAAAAACTGGAATCATTCCTGTTAAAATCAGGAACCAGACAAGGATGGCCACTATCTCCACTCCTTTTCAACATAGTGCTTGAAACTCTTGCTAGAGTAGTAAGACAGGAGAAGGAAATTAAAAGAGTACTAATTGGAAAAAAAGAAGTCAAACTATCACTTTTTGCAGATGATATGATACTATACCTAAGAGATTCCAAAAGTTCGACCAGAAAACTGCTAGAACTGATCAACACTTTCAGTACTGTAGCAGGTTATAAAATCAACTACAAAATCAGTAGCCTTTCTATGTAACAATAACAAGCAATTGGAGAAAGAATACAGGGAAATGCTCCCATTCACAACTGCTGCAAAATATATTCATATATATATATATATATATATATATATATGAAGAGTACTTTAAATTATGAAAGGGTAGTGGAGGGAGGGTCTAAGTATATAACA
>NW_008344644.1:366224-416399 GCF_000622305.1 Nannospalax galili
TCAATGGAACATCATTGATAGTGTGAACCCAAGTACATGCAATTTCAGCCACCTGATATTTGACAAAGGTGCCAAGAACACAAAATGGAGGAAAGACAGCATCTTCAACAAATGGTGCTGGAAAAACTAGATCCCTACCTGTAGACGAATGAAATTAGATCCTTACCTTTTGCCTTGCACAAAAGTCAACTCCAAATAGATCAAAGGCCTCAATGTGAAACTGGAAACCCTGAAACTATTAGAAGAAAATATTGACACTAACTTAGAGGATATAGGTGTAGGAAAGGATTTTCTAAATCAGACAGAAGTTGCTCAGGAATTAAGGTCAGCAATCAATAAGTGGAACCTCATTAAACTAAAAAGCTTCTGTACAGCAAAAGAAACAATCAAAAAAGTGAAGAGAAAACCCACAGAATGGGAAAAAAATCTTCTCCAGTGACACATCTGACAGAGGTTTAACATCGAGAATATACAAAAAACTCAAAAAACAAGCGAAAAACCAAATGACCCAATTAAAAAATGGGCTAAAGATATAAAGAGAATTCTCAAAGGAAGAAATAAAGATGGCTAAGAAACATCTCAAGAAGTGTTCAACATCATTGGTCATTAGGGAAATCAAAATTAAAACCATCCTAACATATCACCTTACCCCAATCAGACTGGCTAGGATCAAGAGAACAAATTATACCAAATGCTGGCGAGGATGTGGAGAAAGGGCATCACTCATTCACTACTAGTGGGATTGCAAACTCATACAGCCTCTATGGAAAACTGTGTGGAGAACTCTTAAAAAACTAAACATGAACCTACCATATGGTCCAGTTATACCACTCCTTGGCATATACCCAAAGGACTCATCCTATTGTAGAGACACATGCACAACCATGTTTGTTGCTGCTCTTTTCACAATAGATAGGAGATCGAAGCAACGTACATGTCCCTCAACTGACAAGTGGTTAACAAAAATGTAGTATATTTACACAATGGAGTTCTATTCAGCAGTAAAGAAAGGAAATCATGAAATCTGCAGGTAAATGGATGGATCTAGAAACTGTTATACTAAGTGAAGTAACACAGATTCAAAGAAACAAATGAGGTGTGTTCTCCTTCATATGTGGCTCCTAGCACCAAATCCTTTTAAATTCCAGGTCCTTTTAATAAGATGATGATATACAGCAGTCCTTTCTGCATGATATAACTACCATCATCACGACTTTGACTGAGCCTGATAGCTAAACATAGTCACAATTGAGCTTGTTGACAGTTGTGCTCATTCATTAAAGGAGTGCCAAGCAGGGTCACTGGACCCTCACCTGAGTGTCCAGCCACTATTCCCAGCCAACTAGTCCAGCCTTGGAAGACAAAAGAAAAATGAGGAAGAACCCAATAGAGGGATGCTTTTGGAATCCCTTGTCAAGAAACTCCATTGGACTCTCATATGAAAATTGAAAAGTGCCCTGTTCTGACTTTTTTCTAGTTCCCTGTTTAGAACTTGTAATGCTAATTACTCTTTCCTTTACTTCTCCTTCACATCTCCCATTCATGATTCAAGAACTTTCTTCTCACCTTAGAGACAAAAGTTATGCAATTTGGGAGTCTTTTAGATAGACCCACTGAAGGGGTACTCCAATTTCCTCACCTTGCATCCCTGTTCAGCATGGAAGAAGCCAGAGAAGTCAGTGTCCCTATTCCCTATTGGAAATTTGGGTAACCCCTTCAGAGGATGGCATGATTAGAATAGGAGGTAGGAATAGGCAGCTAGGGTAAAAAGACCCCAAAGAAATGTAGACAGTTACTCGGCTGAAAGTCAAAATGTCCTTGGGCCCCTTAGCAGCATACTCTGTTCCAAGGCCAAAAATGTCAAAAGTATTTGGGAACTTGTATCTAATCCTTAAAAGATTTTAGGGTTACCTCTTCAGAAGAGGGAATGTTGGAGGGGAGGGAGTGGGCATGGATTTGATCAGAACACCTTATATAGATGTATGAAATTCTCAATAAAATTTTTGTAAAAAATTTTGATAAAAAGAAAAAAAAACAAGGCATCCAAATTAAACAGAATTTTTTTAAAAAATTTTTAAAAAGAAATAGAACAAGTAAGACAGAAAGAGATATAAGATGTACAGTTTGGAGAGTAAAAGAATGTTCAGCCAAACCATGTGCTGGAAAATTGGATGTTAATTGTTAAAGAGCTTAATATCATTAAGGAGAGGCCTTCTCTGCACTGGAACTATGGAAAGGGTGCTCTCAGGGTAAGACCCCACTCAGTTAAGCTCCCAACTTCTGAAAGGAGAAAGGATAAGGGATTACTTTTCTCCTAAAAAGCAACCACTTCAACATACAAAAGTTGATGCAAATGTATTGAAGGGGGCCATGATCCATTCCAAATTGGCGACTGAACTTGACAGTGCCATTCACGTGGCACTGGCCTTGGAGGCATAAAAGATGCAAGAGTTAGTTTCTCATGGATTTTCCCCTATGATTTCAGAGAGCTGTTGAGGCCAGGAAATGTATGGCAGGGAAATCTCTGCATGAAGGCCCTGAGAAGCCAGTGTGTGAAGCTATAAGATTAAAGCCTGGGTTATACTGGATACCCCCAGATCTGGAGACTCCAGCACAGTGAGACATCTACCAAGGAGAGCTGCATATAGTTGTGGAGCCAAGCCATGAGCATGCTACAGGAAGACAAACTGGAGGGGTGGAGCCATCCTAGCCCTTTGAAACTAAAGGCTCACCCATCAGACATGGAGCTACAGGATTTGGTGTTTGCCCTTCTGGGTTCCAGCCTTGCTGTGGTCTGGTATTTCCTCATTATGCCCCCATTCCCCCTTTCAGAATAAGAATATGTATTCTGTGCTATTGTATGTTGGAAGTATGTGGTTTTTCTTTTTGATTTTACAAGGTGCTACAGTTACGATTACCTTGAATCTCAGAAAAGACTTTAGACTTTTAAACAGTGTTGAGATTGCTAAAGATCATGGGTTCAGTTCCTAGCACCAACGCCAGTTCCAAGGGATCCGACACCTTCTTCTGGCCTCCACAAGCATTGCATGTCATAAGTGCATTTACATTTATGCAGGCAAAACACTCATACACATAAAATAAAAATAAATTGTTTTAAAATTTGAAAGATGAATTTCCCATAAGGTAAGGAATAAGCTCTATAAATCCCCTGGGGCACCTCTGAGTGAAGATAGAAAGGTGGCCTATAAAAGTGGTTATGGTTAGCTGCCTAACAAGGGCAGGAATGTGGGGACCTAAATGCCCCGCCTTGAAGAGGTCTGAGAGGAAGTTACTGGGGCGCTGCCTGACTTGTTTTGAAAGTCTGACGGATACTTCTGCACTGCTGAGGGGTGCATGATCAGGGCATGATCATCCTTAAGATACACCCTCAGGGGGGAGGGGGATTTCCAGATGCCTTTATAAGCTCTGTAACGCCTGCAAATAAATGAGTCCCTGCTTGACTAGACTCCCCGTTAGGTCTGATTGTTCCCAGTGCTGGGGGCTGCAAGGGCCGGCGAACAGCACGCTTACTCATCCCCAGTCATCCTTGCATGGGGGTTGCAGGCTCGAACCCCCCACAGCAGGAATAGAGAGTGACTGCATGTACATCATGCAGTACTTTGTGACTGACTCATAAAGAAGTATATCAAGAGCCACAAAAGAGGAACTAACCAAGGAAGTGCTTCTATCTGAAGAATATGTGAATTGGTTTGTGCGGTTTCTATATTGTACAATGCCATACTCAGTTTTTGAAAGCCTTGAGAGTTCTATCTTTATTACAGTGACTGCCCTTCATCTTTGCAGCAAATATTGACCATGTGCCTAGACATTCTGCAGGAGAAGACCAAGTCCCAACACCCTTGCAACTTGGATACTGTAGTCAGGTCTAGATACTAGAGAAGTGCAGGGATAACTTTACCAGGTGACTCAGACAATGAGGGATATGTCACTCGTTGATGCGGACTGAGCCCTGGAAGCCAGAGAAGAAGACCTTAAAATACAAAGAAAGATAAAAGACTGAGCTTTCTAGACACTAATTCAGCAACTGGAGATCAGAGAGAATTGGGGATCTAGGAGCAGAGGATGACAGGGAAAGAGACAAGGCAAGAACACAGGAGATGGATGGGGCTACAGACAAAGCCTGAAGGTCATAAAAGGCAGTTTGGATTCCACAGTAATTACCAGGGCAATTTGCAGAGAGATTTAGCAAACAAGTGACTTGGTTATGTCCATAGCTTTCTCTGCATTACAGGTGGCCATTTCTAAGTGTACTACACCTACAATTCAAGCAATCAAGAATTAGTAATTATCTAGGAACATATGCTGAACATGTACACATTTCTTGCCATCACTCCCCCCAGTGCAATTATTTACATAGCATTTCTATTAAACTAGGTACTAGATTGTAATCTAGAGTTTAAAGTATATGTGAGGTTGTGTACTTGATAGAGGCAAATACCAATGCCATTTTATTTAAAGTAGTTAAACAGCAATGAATTTTGGTAACTGTGGAGGGTACTAGAATCAACCCTCTGCAAATTGAGGGACCACTGTCTTTTCATGTGGTTCACAGAAGAGGTTTTGATACTACCACATGAGTTATTTTATCTAATGTACATAATTTCAGACTTATACACAAAGATAATTGTATTTTATAAGTATTTCAAAATGTAGCATATACAATAGAACAGGCAGTCACTGGACCTTAAAGAAGGGAAGTGTGGTGTTGCCAATGGTCAACTATACAATAAAAAACATTACAGAAGAGTTTTCAAAATTCTCTGTGTAAGCAAGAACACTTTTCCAACATTCATTTGAACCTAATGTAGAGGTGCTTGGCATGGTGGCACACACCTGAAATCTTGGCACCTATGCTGCTGAGACAGGAGGACTGACATGAGTTCAAGTCCAGCTTGGTCTACAGATTGAGACTGTCTCAAAACAAACAAACAAAATCTCATAGGTCTGGGGATGTACTTCAGTGATAGAATGCTTTCTTGGCATGCATTTAAGCCCTAATTTCTATCCCTAGAACCACAAAAATGTAAATAAGTAAAATGAAAACATAAATCAACATGATTGTAGATGTCATGATTATCTATACAGAAAAATTGAGACCAAAACTTCCAATAGCAATTATAATAAAGTTGCAGGACACAAGGTTAAATCAACTACTTTTCTATCCACTAGCACTGAAAAAATTA
Organism: Nannospalax galili; assembly: GCF_000622305.1. Taxonomy (NCBI): domain Eukaryota; kingdom Metazoa; phylum Chordata; class Mammalia; order Rodentia; family Spalacidae; genus Nannospalax; species Nannospalax galili. Next base: position 371,429 of record NW_008344644.1, read on the forward strand.
AATTCAAAGTTAAAAATAATATTATTTACACTAACACTCCCAAAATAAAATATTAAATATAAATTTAATAAAATATGTATAGGAGATATATGAGAAGAAACTACAAAACTTTGCTGAAAGAAACCAAAGAAAAAATAAAGAGAAATATATTCCACCTTTGTGAATATGAAAGCATAAAATTGTCAAAAGGTCGGTTCCCCAATATGTACGTAGTCAACACAACTCCAATAAAAATGTCAGCAAACTTTTGATTCTAAAGTTAGGAGACCTGAAATATCCAACACAATATTGAAAGAGAAGAGTAAATCACTGACACTACACAACTCAAGACTTACTATGAAATCTACAGTAGTTAAGACTTGGTGGTACTGAAGAAAATTAGAGTTAAATACCTCAATGGGGTCAGTCAGGAACCCAGAAATGGCCTACACAAATCTAGTCAAGTGATCTTCAACAAATGATCAGAGTAACACGATGGAGAAACAATAGTCTTTTCAAGAAATAATGCTGGGATTTGGCTGACAACATGCACAAAAGCTCCCCAAAGAATCAGGACCTTACGCCTTCACAAAAATTAACTCAAGCTGAATCATAGACCTAAATGTAAAATGAAAATTCATAGCAATCCTAGAGTTGTCTGTTTTATTTTTCAATCTCTAAAACTTCAATTAGTTGATTTGCATTTTCTGTAAGGCACAGGTGAAGGCACACTGGGGCTGTAGAAAAGTAGTAGAAAAATGATGGAAAACCTCCTGGTGCCTGGGAGTGAGAAAGGTTCAACATCAAGGCCTGGATGCCCAGGACCACAAGTAGAGTCAAGACCTTAGCTGGCCATCAAGGGAGGTGGGAAGCCCATCCCTGAGAATCAGTCCTTCTAAGACTAGAAACTGCAAATGACAGAAACCTCCTCTTCCCCCATCGTAAGTCTAACTCAGAGGCAAAGGTACAGCCACACACCACTTGAGATCTTTCAGAGAGAATTATGGAGGATGCAGCCTCCCAGAGAAGGCTAAAACTGCTGCACCCACCCTCCAACCTGCTCTATCATCAGCCTACCACCAGAGGAATGTAGAACCATAACTCAGGGTTAGGGACCACAGCTCTAGCTCATGGAAGGGGAGACCACAGTGCTGGCCCACACAAAGGGACAACTCTGACTCACAGGAGGCAACCACAGTTCAAGGTTTGCAAGAGGATGTCACAGTTCCAGCTCACAGGATGGAGCCATAGCTCTGGTTTGCAGGAGGGAGCCACAACTCCAGGTTACAGGAAGGAACCACAACTCTGGTCCATGTTGGGGCAGGGGGAACCACAATATCAGCACACAGGACCACAACTTTGGCTCACAGGAGAGGATCACAGCTCCAGGTTCACAAGAGGGGACCAAAGCTCCAGCCCGTGTGAGGAAATCAGAGGTCTGGCTCACCAGGAGGGGAACTACACTCCAAGTTCACAGTATGAAACCATAGTTCTTGGCTCACAGGAGGGGACCACAGCTTTGGCTCACAGAGAAACAATCACAACTCCAGCTCATGAGAGACAACCACATTTCCAGGGTCATGGGAGGGAACAACAGCTTGAGGTTCACAGAGGCGACCAGAGTTCCAGGCTCATGACAACTACGGCTCCAGGCTCATAGGAGGACTCTTAATATCAGTTATGCCGGTTTCTTCTATTTTCCTTTTTCTCTCTGGTCCATATGATTATACTTGTGTTTAATACAGAACGTTTTGGTTTCTGTGCAGTAAACAGAGGCAATGGTTACTTGCTGTCTTGAATTTCTCATTAGAGGGATATCAATATTGGAAAAAAAGAAAAAGAAAAACACTTTTGCTTAAGGAGACAGATGGATTGAGCATTTTCTTTTCCATGATCAAGGATTCAGTTGGTTTTTTTGGTGCCTGTTGTTTTTACCTCTTACTCTCTGGCCATGAGGAACAAGTAATGAGATGTCTTCCTGGAGTCCTGTTTTAAGTCTCCATGGTTTTTGCTTGTTTTAAGTCTTTTTGTTTTTGTTTTTTGTTTTTGTTTGGTTTGGTTTGATTTGGTTTGATTTGGTTTTGAGATTGAGTCTCACTTCAGGCTGTACAGTAGCTTGGCATACAACCCAGTCTTGCTTCAAACTTCCAATCCTCCTGCCTTAGATTCCCAAATGCTGGGATTACAGTGTGTACCTGTAAATTGAATTTACTACTAGGAGGCTTGTGCTCTTGGCTTCCAGGCCTGCTGTGGCCCCCTCCTCCTGCTGGTCTTTACAACAAACTGATACAATATTCCTCCAAACTAGTTTGGGGAATAAACGTATTTATTGGGCATACTAACAGAGCATATGATGGTGGTGAGGGGAACTTACAAAGGTGTGGGCATCCTTGGGCTGTTTTTTTTCTACATTTTGGCTGCAACTTCCAGACCTGCTGCTACCAGTCCAAGATGGTGACACCCCCCACCCCCCACCCCCTGCTCGCTGGCTTCCCTTGCATCTATCCTTAGTCCCTTCCCCTCATGCAGTTAAGGGTGATTGATTGGGTGGGAGGGATAACTGTTTCCCTCTGCCCCTCCCCTCCTATGGAGAGTCTCATAGTCCAATCAATTTGAAGTGATTGAAGCAATCAGTGAGAAGCTAGAGGAAGGCGTTGCTGGTCACATGGAGGACAAGCTTATCCAACACAACCACACAATCCAGGCTGGTTTCACGTTTCTACAAGATTCCCTTTTTCGAATGCCACTGGTCCACGTAGTTGCTGTGAGTGGAGCCTGGAATGTGGTACATTCAGGAGTAGCTGCTGGGCCCAGCTCTGCCTGCTACCATGTTGGTTCTCCTCAGTTCCGAGTTTTGAGATTAATATAGAAGCACCTATGGTCAGGAAAACATTTGTCCTGTGTGATAAAATTCCTCACAATCCAGCACATGCAATCATCCTCTAGGGAGTCAGCACACCCTGGGCCCAGGGGCCGGATTCTGGAGGCACACTTCTTTCCACCATCTTCTGTCCGAGAAAGAGCATTTTGGTTTTTGCCAAGTCCTGAGTTCAAAATTTTGAGATCAATATAGAAGCAGCTCCTCAATTGCCACCACAGTGTCCCAGTGCTGGGTAGTGTGGGTGGTGAAGCTGGAGGTTGTGGATGCCTTGCAGTCCTCATGTGTCTTGGCCATGAATTCCGATCTGTAGATCTGGTCCAGCATGATCTTGGTTCAGACAGGCAACTGCATGGGAGCAAGAGCAGGAGCCTCTGCCACTTAGGCCTCCAGAAAAGGGGTGCCTCAGCAGGACATGTGGCATGGTGGCTGCTGCACAGAAGCCAGAGGATTATCATGAGTGACTTTGGATCAGGCTGTGATTTTGTGGACAATCGCCAGCCCCCCCCCCCCCCGGAAATGAAAGAAAGATCTGATAAACTGAACTTCACCAATTTGAAGAACATCTACTGTGTACAAGACAGAAGAAATAATGGACTGGTGAGATGGCTCAGACTGTAAAGGTGCTTGCTACCAAACCTGACCACCTGAGTTCAATTCCTAGGACCCACATTGTGGAGGAAGTGAACTAAATCTCTCGAGTTATCCTCTCACATCCCTATGCACTACATGGTGTATACACACACACACACACACACACACACACACACACAAATAAATAAAAAGATAAACAGATATAGAAAATTTAAGAAATGAAAGATAAGCTGGGAAAAGCTGGGAAACAAGCTGGGAAAAATAATTTGCAAAGGACATTCTGATAAAGGATAATCATTCAAAAATGCAAGGAACATATAAAATTCAACAGTAAGAAAATCAAAACTGGGCAAAAGACCTGAACATACACCCTTGGTGAATGATAACATGGAGATGGTAATTGAGCCTATGAGAAAAATTCTCAATGTCACAAGTCATTAGAGAATTACCATTTAAAGCAACAAGCCTCCACTACATAACTATTAGAGTAGCCAAAATCCCACACTGAAGCCACCAAATGCAGGAAGGATCTTGAGTCCCATGGACTGGTATCAGTTCTGGCGGGAATGCAAAATGGTAGACCCATGTGGGGATAGTGTGGCAAATTCTCACAGAATAAATAAAGTCTGCCATACAACCCAACAGTTATGCTTCTTGGTATTTACTGAAATGAATTGAAAATTATGCCCACATAAATCCTCTGATATAGCAGAGCATGGTGGCACAGATCTGTAATCTCAGCACCTGAAAAATGGAGACAAGAAGATCAGAAGTTCAAGGTTATCGTTGGCTGTATGGTGAGTTCAAAGACAGTCTGGGCTACATGAGACTGTTACATTTTAAAAACATACAAAAGAGACAATAAGATCAGCAATGGCCAGGCTAAGAGGAAAAGAAGGATGGGTGGGTGAGGCCCAGAGGACTTCTGAAACAGGGAGTCACCCAATATGGGAGGGGCAGGCAGTGGGCTCACTGTCTCATCATTACAGAGTACCCAAAACTCACAGAGTACACAACACCAAGAAGGAAGCCTAATTTAGACTTCAAAATGATTCGGCCATGCAGTTCGTCAGCCTTACCAAGTGGACCTCCCTGGAGGGTGGTGACAATGAGTGGGAGGAGGGAGGGTCACCCAGTAGGACAGGAGCACTCTGTACTTTCCACTAAGTCTTGAACATCTATTCAAAGTTAATTTAATATCATAATTTTCTTGAATTTTATTTTTCTTTAATTATGTGTCTGACATGTTTTGTGAATTATTGCTTTGTTTTCACAATTCAAGTTTAAATTGTAAGGTTAAGTAATGTAAGAAAAGTCCCTAAGTAGTAAGAATGGCTTACTCATTTTCTACTGTGTATGACTGATGTGTGTGAACACTGTAAATGCAATGACTACCACGGGAAAGTCTCTGAACAGAGGGGCCAACCTTCCAATGGAACATAAACATACAGAAAAGTCTCTGAACAGAGGGGCCAACCCTCCAATGGAGCATGAACAATTATAATAGATGTTTGCGTATAAACAAATACCAACAGGCTCCCCAAGGTAATGCCTTGGTTTGCTCTGTGTTCACTTCACATTCTCACATACTTTGCAGCTCTTTTTAGGGCAGTTTGTCTTCTCCAATGATGACCTAAATTCCCTTCATGTCTTTTTTTTTCTGGATTGTCTATCATGAATGAGGTGCTCAGTAACTCTGAGTGCAGCTTCCAGGAACTGCTTTAAAAGTCAAGTGCTGGGGTGCCTAGAAGGTTGAGAGGAAAGGGAAACTCCTGGAGTGGACGTACCTGGGATTTAAAATATATTCTGAGCAATGCAGGTAAGCAACATGTTTTAACTCCCTCCTCACATCTTTTCAACTCTAAAGCAGCCCTATAAAGCAGCTGAAGACTATGGATCCTCACTTCATGCTCAGGGACTGAGTGCTAGTAACAAGCCTTCATTAAAATATAACTCAAGTAAGCTTAGATGGGTAGATATTCTTTGGAGGAAACTAGAACAAAGCAAAATATTGGCATATCATGTGTTTATCATAAGCAGAAACCCAGTTTATTGATTATTCATCTTCAAAAAGGAAAAAAACACAAAGGTTGGAACAGTATGACATGGAATAGAAATAATGAAAAAATAGAAGGAATACATAAAATTCACAGAAAATTATGGAACATGCCTGGAAAAAGGAATTTCCCATTTTGCATTGATAAATATCCTGAATACCTGCTCTATGCTGGACACCACACCAAACATCCTTAGCTGATAGGTCATGTATGTTGAGCACTAAGGAATAATGCTCAACATGTCAGGAGGGTGTGGCCAATTCCCAGAATCTCACAATGCCTCACTCACAGTGGAGGACCACTAGGAAGGCCTCCTTCTAAGTTTCTTATTACTGTGATTACTTTAGGAATTAAAGCTCCAAGATTTTTTTATTTAAAAAGAGGATTTTATTAGAGAACAATAAACAACACCTCCAAACTACTTGTTTTTGTTTTCGTTTTTGTTTTTTCAGAACTATTTGCTTTTTTAAAATAATTTGTTCTTTGGCAATTCCATTTTAAGATGTGAATGCATATAATGCACTCTGGTTACTCTCACCCCCACTATCTTTTACCTCCTTCCCACCCTGTCCACCCCCTGCCTACAAATCCCTTTCCCATATTTATGCCTTTTTGTTTAGTTTTGTGATACACTGAATTTAACCAGGGCCGTCTGTGTGAGCATTAGATTGGAGCTTTGTGTGACAATGAGTAAGGGCACAACTAAAGACAATGGCTCCTCCTCACCCAGCAGTTATCAATAGCCAGTAGTGTGGCAGAGAGTGTGATAGGGCCCCATGAGCCCATCCTCCATCCATGACTAACTATTGGCAGGGTCAGTCTTGAGCAGCTTAAGGACAGTAACTCATTGCTGTGAGTCCATGATTACAGCACTGTGTTGTGCCCAGAAGATGGATTTCACAGCTCTTCTCCATCATCTGGCTTTTGGATTCAGATTTCACTCCTTCTTCTATAATGTTCCCTAAACCTTAGAAGTCGTGCTATAATTTTTTTTTTAAGCTGAGCATCCACCCATCATTCATCCTCAGCACCTTGACCAGCCACAAGTTTCAGGATTCACCATCATTCACAGCAAGAAGCTTCTAGCATTTATCTATAGGTATAAACATAGATATTTAGGGACTGAATGATGGCTCAGCAGTTAAGAGCACTGAATGTTCTTCCATAGGACTCAGGTTTGATTCCCAGCACCCACATGGCCATTAACAACCATCCATAATTCCAGCTCCAGAGAATCCTACACCCTCTTCTGACCTCTGCAAGCACTGTATGACACAGATGCACTTACACACATGCAGGCAATGCACTCATACACATATAACAAAAATAATATATAAAATATTTTTTAAAACATAGAAGTTTAGAAGGCATTTGGACCTTATGCCAATTTAGCTAAACAACAGTAACATAAGGTCTATGTCCTCCCCTGGCATATGTGTGTGCGTATCTGAGTGTCTGTGTGTTTTATCAGGTTTATAGAACCAGGCTTCCCTTCTGAGAAATGGGCTTCAAATCCAATCAGTGGGTGGTTGTTCACTTCCATAACAGTAGTGCCACCATCATGCTGGTGGATTCAACATCCTTAGCCATCTGGAAAATGCAGATTAAGACCACTTTAAGATTAATCTCCATCTCATATCTAGTCAGAATGGCCATCATCACAAATACAAACAGCAAATGCTGATGTGTCTAAGGGGAAGAATAAACCTTATATACTATTAGTGGGAGTATAAGCTAGTCAGGCCACTTTGGAAATCGAATTGTGTGGGGAACCTCAAAGAAGATGACACCAAGAGGAAGCGAGGGGGGCGAGGCCCAACTGTGATTCGCTCCAGCCGCTTCCGTGCACCTGGGTGGTGCGTGATCACCTCGTGAACCACATTCTACGCTATAGAAAGGGAGCTGCATGCATAAGCTGACCTTTAATATGATTGGATGCTTTAGTAAGGAGGGGTGTTTCCCCATGAGGTTTTTGCCTTCATAAACTCTGCAAACACCTGCAATAAATGAGTTCCTGCTTGATTAGGCTCCCTGCAGCATCTGACTGTCTTTCAGATGAAGGGCTGAGGAACAAGCGGTCAGTGTACCTACCTATCTCTGCCTCCTGTGTTGAGGTGTCTGGGTTCCTTCCCCCATCCCCCAGCCAAGGAGAAGGTGGGGACCCAACAGAAAACCCAAAATCTGGCACCCAACGTGGGGCTCGAAGGAGGGCTCGAAACCATAAAGGGCATATAAAACCAGTCGCTGGGGCTAACTGGGTGAGTATCGAGGTAGGTGAGACCCCAAGAGATGGGTAATGCAAATCACAAGTCTGAGGACCCGGCTCTTAAGGTGCTGAGATATGCTTAAGAGTAGGGGGCTCGACCTGTCGGACTCATCTGCCGACAAGGTCTGGACAATGGCTATTCACCTCACCCCCTGGTTACCTGCTGCCAATCTCTTCAAATGGGACACAAGGGACAGGGTGGAACAGCTGGCAAGGAAAGTAGAGATTAATCTGGGAGAAGATCTGCCCTGGGATTCTATCCTACCCTTGTGGCATTAAAGTCCTGTTTCCACCATGGGGAGGACCTCCCCAAGCCTTTGCTGCCCCTGGGGAAGGGAAGGGAGGAGGAACAGGACTGGGCACGGTTTGACAAGGAGAAGAGTTCTGAACCAAAAGTAAAGTCGGGGGAGCCTCAGAGAGGACTTGGGGATACGGACAACCCAGGATTGGGGGTTTGCCTTTCTTGGGGCAAGGCAGGGGAAAGGCCCAAAGATCCCTGAGGAGAGCCAGAGCCCCTGGAGTATACCTCGTACACCCCCTTGGCCCCCTTGGGGCTGGCTCAAGCATTCCCCATTAATGTGAATCCCAGGCCCCAACGCCTGGCCCCATGGTACCCATGGGAGGCAAAGGACCTTAAAGAGCTGAAGAAGGCAGTAGCCAAGGATGGCCCTGGGTCCCCCTGGATGGAAACTCTCCTCCAACGGGTGGCCTACCAGCAATGCACTACTAAAGACTGGCTGGACCTGGCCAAGGCAGTCCTCCCTAGTCCCATTTATATTAAATGGTGTGCCTTGTTCAAGGAGGAATGCCGAGTTCAGGCAGAAAGAAATCAAAATGCCCAGCCTCAGGTCCCTATTACTTTCAGTATGTTGACAGGGACAGCAGACCAGTTGTCTATGGGGTCTCAACAGGCCGTGATCCCTGCCCCCTACACAGACCAGGTCAGGACCCTAGGGCTGGCCATCTGGCATAAGCTTGATGTGGGCCCCACTGAGCCCCCCATCACTGGGATTAATCAAAAGCCTGGTGAGCCTCTCTATGAGTTTATAGATAGAGTGGAGAAAATCTTAAAGTAGAAACTACCACCAGGCCCACTGAGGGAACAGTTTACTAAGCTCCTGGTATGGGATGGAATGGATGCTGATCACAAGTTAGCCTGTGCGGGCCTTAAGGACAGGTCCATGGAACAATGGATAATTGCCTATAAGGAGGTAGGGACTCAAAAGGGCCAGACTAAGGCAATGGTAGCTGTGTTGCAGATGCAGACAGAAGCCTTGGCCGCTGCCATCACACAGGCCTTCTCGAACCTGACTGTGCCAGGGCGAGAGGATGGGCCTCATAATAGGGTATGCTTTGGGTGCAGACAAGTGGGCCATTTCAAGCAGGCCTGTCCCCAAAGAAGACCCACCCCCAGGGGAAAACAGGGGGACAAAAGACCCAACAATCCCTACCCCCAATCCTGTAAGGGCTTTCATTGGCAAAAGGACTGTAGGTCCAAGTATGATGTAGATGGCAAGCCTTTAAACTAGAGTCAGGGCATCCTCCAGCCCCGTTACTACAAGGAGCCACCCCTAGGCCCCAGGTTCAATGGACTTTGCCCATCATCCCAGGGCTATGCCCCAAGATGGACCTCCTGATTGATGGGCACAGATTTCGTGGAATTCTGGACACCGGGGCAGATCGGACTATACTCAGGAAGGAGGAGGTCCCCTCAAAGTGGGGCTTGGACCCCGGGCCTCAGGTGTTAAGAATAGGGGAATGCACCTCCTCTCAAGAGACCAAAAACTGGCTATGCTGGCAGGACCCTAATGGGTCGAGGGGAGAGGTCCACCCCCCTAGTGGTGCCTGGCCTATCAGCAAATTTGTTCAGGCGGGACATCCTGGGGGGATGCAGATGCTTATATCACCACTGATCATAAAGCTTTCCTGGACGGGTTCATGGATGATGAGGAACTAAATAGGACAAAACTCCTCCCCTCCTGCCATAATTATGGGGGAAAGAGCCCAACTCTCCACTGGTTCACCCCCAATTCTAGGGGCCACTGCCCCCCAGGTTCCAGCTATCCAGTGGTCCCCAGGGGCGCCAGTATGGGTGGAGCAGTGGCCAATGCCTGAGACAAAGCTACGGGCTTTAAAGGAGATTGTGCAAGAACAATTATGGTTGGGTCACATCCGGCCTTCTATGAGCCCCTGAAACACTCCTGTTTTTGTCATTAAGAAGTCTTCTGGCAAGTGGAGAACGTTGCAAGACTTGCGTAAAGTCAATACCAGGATGACCTTAGTGGGTATGCCCCTAAGGGGGCTGTCCTGGATTCCTGTTATTCCCTCAGATTTATTTCTCATAGTTATAGACATTAAGGATTGCTTTTTCTCTACCCTTTTACAACCCCAAGATTGTGAAAAATTTGCTTTCTCTGTACCTTCCACTAACTTTAAAATGCCAAATGAGAGATATGAGTGGACTGTGTTGCCCCAAGGTATGGCCAATAGCCTAGCATTCTGCCAAAGCTATGTGGGAGCTCTTTTGGGGCCTGCCATCTTGCTGCCATATGCCACTTGTATATGTCTATATGGATGATAAAATCCTGGGGGATCCCAGGCCCCAGCAATTGGAAGAGCTATACAGGGTTACTCAGAAATGCCTGCAGACCAGTGGACTCCTTGGAAGGAGTAAGCCCTTTGAAGCCACAACTAGCTATTAAGTCCACTGTAACCCTGACGCCTCTGCAAAAGACGGGTAAATCCCAGGGGACTCAAGTCCAATTCCTTGTGGCATACAGATGTCACACACTATGCTCCTTTTGGAAAGTTCAAGTATGTTTTTGTGTCCATTGACACATTCTCACATGCTTGGTGGGCTACTGCTCATACAGGAGAGAAGTCTAAACATGCTCAGTCTCATTAAGAGCTACAAAAGTTGTTAGGAGAAATCAATTGGCTGCGAGCCTGGATGCTTATTCCTACTGAGACCTTAAGACCACTATTCCAGTTGCTAGTAGGGAAACAGCCCTCAGAGCTAATTCGCCTGGCTCCTCAGCACCTGGATGTCTTATGTGCAGTCCAGGAGGCCTTGGACTGAGCCCAACTTGCCTGGTACATGCCTAATAAAGACCTTGAGTTATGGGTACTCTCCCAGAATTCCCTACAATCCCCAAGGTCAAGCCATTGTAGAACATAACCATCAAAACCTAAAAATTCAATTACAAAAACAAAAAGGGGGCGGTGAGACCCTGATGACATCCGTCCTTATACAAGGCAGGAAGCCCCTTCAGTGGGTGCATGCCTCTCTGGGAGGCATACCACGGGTTTACACACCCATGGACCAATTGGCTGACCTGATCAAGAAGGGCAATCAGTTGGAATCCTGGTTTCAGAAACACTGGGGATGACAAGAATGGAGACCTGAGGTACATGTCAGATGGAAAGACCTGGCCGAAATAATAATCATGTGGCCATAGCCTTGGAAGGGTTCCTTGGAAAATTGTGCCATTATGGCCCTCATAAATGGGTGACCTCCTTTCACACCCTCTCTTGGGATGCTCCCTGGCTCTTTATTAAGTGACCCTTGTTAGAACCCTACAATGTCTTCACTGACGGAGGCAAATTTGGAGCTGCAGTGGTAGTACACCTGGGGACAGAGGAAAACTAGAAAGATATGTCCACACTTGTGATGGCTCAGCTCAATTCAAGGAACTCATGGCCATTGCTTTAGCATTGACAAAAGTAACAGAGCCCATGAATTTGTTTTCTGACAGTCTGTATGTAGTCAACCTTCTCCCAGGGATATTAGGCTCTCACATCCGGTTGGATGGGAACCCCATTACCCCATTGATGATTCAGATTCATATGTTCCTTAAGGAGAGGAGAGCCCCTATCTTTTTACAACATCTTAGGGGGCACCAGGGATTGCCTGGGTTCTTGTCCCAAGGCAATGCAGAGGCAGACAAGTTGGCTTCCACCCAGGTCATGTCAGTGGGCCTAGAGGAAGCTCAGTGGATACATAACCTCACTCATATAAATTGGCGGTTCTTCTCCCCGCCCCATCCTGCCTGTTGATGTCGATGCCCCTACATACCTCTCCTTCTTCTCCTCTAATTCCTCCACTGGGACTCCCTATGTGGATAAAGTAAACCAGGAGGTCCCGTTGAAAGGAAATTTCAGCATCAATGGCACCCTCTGCTTCACCCATGGCCAGAGCTCAATTCCATGTGTGTCCATGATAAATGTGACCTCTGGGGTTTGGTGGGAAACACTACAGAGGGGGTCTACTTCTCTGTCACAGGACTAATGCCTGAGGTCGAGATAGTATCAACTGGGTGTTACACGAGCTCTTGTCCAGACCTCAAGAGGCTTACCCTCCCCAGATGCCATCACCAGAAATGGGATACTAACTTCCGGCTCCCCCTGGAATGGGAAAATTTTGTGCCCCCTCTGCCATCTGGGGGTAGATCACCCCTTCAGGAATCCTAACATCACCCACTTGGGGATCTTGTGCCAAATGGTCACCAATAGGAGCAGTACTTACTTTCATGCCTGCTTCCAGGCTATGCACCTATCAGGAATAGTTGGAGCCTTTGTGGCCCTTATGCATCTACGGATTTGCATCCCTGCTCTTCCTAAAAGGGGATAAAATAGAAAATGGTTCCTACACAAACTGGTCCCAATCATCCAACCAGACCCTCAGATCACATAACCAGAAGAGCTTTCACTCCCCCTCACATTAGGCCCCCCCTTCTTCTTCTTGCTGCTTATGGAGCAGACCCAGGTCTTCCCACATTGTGGGAAGTGAGATTTCGGGATCACTGTGGCCATCATAGCTGCCATTTTATTGGCCATTGGGGGGGCCACAGCCACAGCGGTATCTCTTACCCAGTCCACGACCACTGTGGCTGCCCTCAATGAGGCGATTGGATGGTCTGCTGCTGCTCTGCATACCCAGGATATAATCAACCAACATATCTATTCAGCCATTCACATCCTACAGCAACAAATTGACCTTCTAGCAGAACTTGATATAGTGAGACAGATGTCCTTTTTAGGTTGTGATCCCCAATATAATGACATCTGCCTGACCCCTTATCCAGTTAAAAACGCCACCCAGGCTAGGGAAGAGTTCGCCCAATACCTTAAGGGTCCCTGGTCAGAAGGGTTCCTCAATCGTTCCTTGCAGCTGTGCAGCCAAATTATAGCCCTTAATTATACCCGGGCCCCCATCCTGGATGTAGACTCCTCTTTGCTGTCCCAAGTGTGGGACCAGATCAAAAGTTTCTTTAATCCCAGTTGGATTATCTCATGGCTAATCCTTGTAGGGCTTCTGCTCCTGGTATTTTTCATCCTCAAGTGCATCCTGCAAATCACAAGAAGACAAGCAACCACCAACAAGGCCATAGCCAACCGCCTTATAGCCTCCCAGGTGCCTGAAAGGGGACCCATCCCCCCAGCAAATCCAGCTATGACTCACTGACTTGACCTAATTGAAACCATCCCATTCCTGGTTTGCCTCAGTGCCTCAGTCTAGTGCTGTGTGATGGGCCAGAGATGGGTAATGATCCCTCTTGTTAGATGATCCTAAGAGGGCTGCGCAGGATGGGCACATGTTCCTATGATGGGCACCTTCTAAACAAGGAGTGGACAACCTAAGACAGGCCATGCACTGAGTGATAAAAGACATGAGTAGCCCCTAGGCACTGAGGGGGAATGACATATAAAACAAAAAAGGGGGAAGATGTGGGGGAACCTCAAAGAAGATGGCACCGAGAGGAAGCGAGGGGGGCGAGGCCCAACTTGTTTTGAAAAAAATGTGATTCGCTCCTGCTGCTTCTGTGCCCCTGGGTGGTGCGTGATCACCTCGTGAACCACATTCTATGCTATAGAAAGGGAGCTGCATGCACAAGCTGACCTTTAACATGACTGGACACTTTGGTAGGGAGGGGGTATCCCCATGTGGTTTTTGCCTTCATAAACTCTGCAAACACCTGCAATAAATGAGTTCCTGCTTGACTAGGCTCCCTGCAGCATCTGACTGTCTTTAGGATGAAGGGCTGAGGAACTGGGCAGGCAGTGCGCCTACCTATCTCCGGCTCTTGTGTTGGGGTGTCCGGGTCCCTTCCCCCATCCCCCAGCCAGGGAGAAGGTGGGGATCTGACAGAAAACCCAACAAGATTGGAGGTTTCTTAGAAAACTAAAACTTGAATGATCCAGCTACATTACTCCTTGGCATATATACAAAGGACTCTGTATCCTACTACAGAAATATTTGCACATCCATTGTTCCATGCTTCCCCCTTCACAAAAGCTAGGAACTTGGACCAGCATAAATATCCATTAATTGATGAATGGATAATTAATTTCTTTGTGTATATGTACACAAAGAAATTTTATTTAGCTTTAAAGAAAGATTAAATTTTCAGGTAAATTGATGGAAGCAGAAAAAATTATACTGTGGTAAGGTAACTCAGGCCAAAAAAGACACACACTACATGTTCTCTCTCATATGTGGGTCTTTAGCTCAATGTGGTTGACTTGGAGAACCTATGGGAACCAGGCAAGAATAACAGGGCCATTGTGGGAGATGCCTTAAGGGAGGAAGGGGTGTAGATAAAATGAAAGTAGAGAAGAGGAATACTGGGGGCAGAAATACTTGAGGAGGGAGCAGAGGGTGGAGTGGGGAGATGAGGGAATGGGAGGATGGGGGACAAGAGTAAAGAGTCAACCAAAATGAAGAGTGTGTGAAAAAGCCATATAGAAATTTACTATCTCATAACCCAATGAAAAATACAATTTTAAAAAGAGTTAGAAGAGAGATACCCTGTGTGACCCCATAACTGTGCTCCTAGAAGCGGTGGTGATGAAACAAAAACCTCAGTGCCAGGTATACATACAAGTTTTATGAGCTGTTGCTCATGGAGGTTCCGGAGGCTCTCAGAACAGTACAGGGTATTGCCATTGCTCTTGGTTGCCCACCAGAAATGGATAGTGAGACCATACTGCTGAGGATACCACTTAAGTCAAAGGACATAGAGAAATCAAACTGCAACTGAGCGGGAAGCCTCCTCTCACAGTGCTGGAAGGTGCGGTGCAGGTTGCTGGGATAGAAAAGGTATTCACAGCTTTACCCACCTGTGAACCTTACAGACCACAAAGCTACAATAGAATACAAAACTCGCCAAACTAATTTTCATCACTTACAAAGAATAAGAACTGAAATAAAATCAGAGAACGTGTTTGAAAATATGCTATTCTTCCAATAGCTTAAATTTCTTCTGGTGTTTAGTCTAGATAAAATGTTATTTTGTGTGTGCAAAATGATAGAGATAATTTGATTGTGAGAGTTGGTGTCTAAAAGGGAAGCCTAAGAGCTGGGTAAATAATCTAACTGTTTAGGAATGTGTAACAAATCAACAGCATCACATGTTTTTGTATGATAATCTTATCCAAAAAGGACATGTAATTTAAAAACAGAGTTAGAAGAGAGGTACCTTGCATGACCCTGAAAGAGATGTTGAAATCAAGATTTTGCTTAGCAGTTTCAAACAGGTACTTTTTTAAGTAAGTATTTTTCCTTCCTAAAAACAAGGCAAAAATAGAGGCAAAACCATCTAAGTTCGGCACCTAATAAATCAAAAAGAAATAACATGTTCTACTTTGTTCTTTCAAACCTCTAAGGAAAATAGAGTTTTAAGGCAAGCGTGAAGTTGCTGAGGCTCAAAATTATATTAGCTCATAAAATTAGAACTTCAGAAATTTGAGAATGTGAAAGATAAATAGTGACGCCTTCTAGAAATCCCTGGCTGCAAACACTGAATGAACCGCAATAGGAGAACAGTTCAAGTCTCCCAGAGGGAGGAAGTTGAGAGCTCTTTTGTTCAGAATGGTTAATAGCAATGTATTAACTATACACTATATATCCATTGCTGAAGAACAGATTTTGTATTCTCATCATATAACATGGTAGTGTGTAAGAAAATGCATATGCTAATTAACTTGATTTAAACATTTATGATAACATGTACCAAACCTTAATATGTAAGAAATGACTGCTGTGTGTAAGATAAAAATACAGCTTCCTGTTTCATGAAGAACAGGAAAAATAGTAAATCATTTTGAAATAAGACAAAAAAAGAAATGAGGAGCTGGGTGGGGTGGCTCCCTTCTTCAGTCTCAGCACTTGGGAGACAGACCTCAGTTCTCTGTGAGATCCAGGCCAGCCTGGTCTACATAGTGAGTTCCAGGCCAGCTGGGGCTACAGGGAGAACCTGTCTCATAAAAATAAAAAATAAGGGGCTGGAGAGATGGCTCAGCAGCTAAGAACACTGATTGTTCTTTCAGAAGACCCGGGTTCAAATCCCAGCACCCACATGGCAGTTCATTTACATGGCAGCTAACAAATGTCCCTAACTCCAGTTCCAGGGGATCTGACAGCCTCTTCTGTCCTCAGTGGGCACTGCACAACATGGGTGCACTTACTTACATGCAGGCATAACACTCATAAAATAAAAATAATAAAATATTAAAAATAAATAAATAAAAGATGGCTTTCAATTCTTTCAATTGATATGTGAGGAAAACTCTCCACTTATGTACCCAAACTTTAAGAAGTGAGAACCCTCTTTTCCTTAAAAAAGACATCTACAAACAACTAAGAAGCTATTCACCATGTGTGGGGCCCATTGGAAGATGCAGCCTGGGAGGTAGTGGGGTAGGGAAGGCCTCAGGAACATAGCTAGCATCAGAGCTCTAAGACCAGACACCTGGCAAAGACCAGCTTCCACCTGCTCCCCCAACTCCACATCACCAGCCATTTACAAAAACAAGAGGAACAGCAGTCCCCCTTCCCCCACCAACATCAATGATATCTTCATATCAGTGCATGAAGAGAATGTCCACTTCATCTACGAAACCTGGCAGGGTGTTGAGCGAGATCTGCTCAGCCAGCTATCAGGTGGTGAGTGAGCCCTGTGGAGGAATACATGGAGAACGAGGAGTATGTGCAGAAGGTCCCCAAGTCCCAGCCTGAAGACCTTCAAGCCCATTGACCTGAGTGACCTGAACACACAAGATGCCAAGGAGTCATGGAGGGCCTGGCCCCTCCCCTGGCCTCCAGAAGATCAGGGTCCACTTGGCCTTGGTTTCTCTGTTCTTGTGGCTCTGCTTCTGGAATGGATGGAAGAGGGTAGGAGAGCATGCTCTAGCCAACAGGCCACAAACTCCAGAACCAGTTGGAGTGATGGCTAAGCCCCCTCTTTTTCTGCTCCAGTGATAAGCTGCCTGTCACTGGTGGAGCAGGGGTCTGACCCTGTTAGGCCTTTTCTGCCGGCCAGCTGTATTTTAGTGGCTCCTGGCCCTGCCTATGCTCCAGAGACCCTGACCCCAATCCCCTCTGCTATGACCTGTGGTGTCTCTCCCCTCTCCTTCTTGGCCACTTCAGAACAGGAGGGAAAAGAGGAAGCCATTGTTTCTCTGGTTCCTGGACGATGATCAGGAAGTAGGACACATGAGACCCCACCTGCATCCAGCATGGACAAGTTTCCCCCCACATACGCTATTCCTCTGTCCTGATCATTCACTTGGGGAACTTCTTTCCCACCCCCATTGCTCCTTTCTTGCCTCAGTTTCAAAGGGGCACCTGCTCTGGGTATACAACAATGCTGGCTTCATCTGAAGGGAACTTTAGCCACCAGGCCTGATATCCTGGTACCTGCATCCCTGTGACCACAGCAGTGCCCTGGGGCAGTCAAGGCTAACCCTGAAGGAGTGGTGCTGCCAGGCCTGTCCTGGCTCTGTGAGGTGTGCTATCAAGGTCACCAAGGCCCCTTTTTCTTGTGCACTCTATAAACAAAGTGTCTGTGTGGCTTTGGAGACTGAGGGTCTGTGAATAAAGGTGGGTAGCTCTGGAAAAATAGAATTGAAATGTGGTCTAAGAATAAAAAGCATATATATATATATATATATATATATATATAACACCCATATAACATGCACATGCAAGATAAAAATGCGATAATTTTTAAGAGCATTCAGAGACCTCTTCTGGGCAGTGGCCACTGGAACACTGTCCATGTCCCATTGCCCACCTTCTGCCCATTCCCTGCTGCTTTTTTTAAGCTTTTACAATTTTATTAGAATTTCAAAGAAAAATCCTCAGAGTGGGTGAGCTAGTAATCTTGGCTTGAGGAGGAGAATGGAGGGGACAAAGCATTGGGGCAGGGACATCTGGCTGGTTAGCAGCCAATGTTAGGGGCAGCCCAAAGCCTTAAAGAAAGCATGTTTAGAAAAGAGACACATGAAGAAGAAAAGGAGAAATTACACTTCCCTGAACTGTTCAGGAAAGCAGACAAACTCACGGACTACATGGCTGTAGCTAATCCAGAAGTTCTGTGCTAGCAGACGGGATTCCAAGCAGGAAAACCTCACTGTCTCATTAACACACTAGGTGTTCCGCCCATCTATTTAGCATAACCCACCTTCCTAGGGGTGTCCTATGACCAGATGATTGACCAGTTATACTTACCAAAATGGAGGGCCTCAATCCCCCCTGGCTCTGGGACATAAGTCAAAAATTTGACTTATTTTGATTTTGAGGCTCATATTGGGTCCTCAGTACCATAATTTTGATGGCATTTGGACACCTCTTGATATATCTGGTTAGACAATTTAGGAGGCATGGGCTAGGAGGAGTATTAACCAGAGGCTCAGTAAAACTCAGTTACACCTGAATTACTGGTGTAAAAACAGCAAACCTCACCTAAGGCCATGTATGAGCCATTTACCTTTAGGAACAGTAGGTCCAGCCCCCTTCTGTTCTGTAGCACCATTTTAGCTAGGGAGTTAAACTGTCTCTCCAACTGCCTGATGGAGTCCTGTAGAAGTCCGACATCTCTGTCTATCTGAGAGCTTAGAACCCTAAAATTTTTATTACTCATGGCTAGGGTAGCACCACCTGCAACACCTGTTTTCACAAGGATGGAGGGACTTCTCTTGGCCCTTGGGAGACCTGGGAAAAAACCAATTTTTTTTAAACCTTTTTATTTTATTTATTTTTTTAATTTTATGTGTATGCATGTATTGCCTGCATGTGAGTAAGTACACCCAGGTCATGCAATGACCACGGAGGTCAGAAGAGGCTGTCGGATCCCCTGGGACTGGAGTTACAAATAGCTGTTAGCTGCAATGTGGGTGCTGGGATTCGAAACCAGGTCTTCTACAAGAACAACCAGTGTTTTTAACCACTGAGCCATCTCTCTAGCCCCAAAAAACCCAATTTTTAAAGTAAAGGGAATGAAAGTTAATTTATAAATCTAAGATGGAGACATGATTATAGTTTGGATACATTGGGTTAAATAAAATATATTGAGATAGAAAACTATGTGCATACCAACAATATCTGGAATCTCAAGAATCAAAAGAATTGAAGTAAAAGGAAAAATAAACATAATCACATTTTCAAGCTAATAGCCTGAAAGGAAGTAAGAATTACACAATTTTCTGGACATATGTGGGGGGAAGAACTGCCCAGAAAATTAATCTTTCTCCCTATATGTGAAGTCCCATACATTAACCTAATAAGCTCCCAAGTTGATTGCTAATGGATAACTTTTCTAATGGACATTTGTAACCTTATGATAGCCATAACTTCTTTATTGTTAGGCACTTGGAACACTGCAGAATTCACTTTTTTTCTGTGACTTTACACCTAAGTAATCAAGAGAGTTCTGAGAAGGGCATTTGCACAGCATAGCTCAGTTCCCTGTGTACATTTGTACAGCAGTGAGTAGAGGTGTTGCCAGCCAGTATCTGCCCCCTCGTTTTATACTCATTATTTTGTTCAAATAATCGTAGCTGACTCTATACTGGCGTACATTCATTTTCATCGTGTTGGGGTTCATAAAGACCATTTGCATCAAGTACATCATATACTTGGACACCCCCACCCATCTCCCCTTTCCTCCTCCTGCTGCTGGTCTCCTTTCTCCCTCTGCCTCCCTTCCTCTTGCTGTCTTTATACAAAGCATTCTGAGACCCACCAATAAGAGAAGACATACAGTGCTTGTCTTTCTGAGTCTGGACTATTTTACTTAAAAGGTTGATCTCCAGTTAGATCCAATTTCTAGAAAACTGCTTACTTTCATTCTTTTGTTTAGATTGTTTTATTTTATTTTACTTCTGGGGGGTGCACATGAGTGCACTGCTGGTGGAGGCCAGAAGGTGGTGCCAAATCCCTTAGAGCTGGACTTACAAGCACTTGTGAGTCCACACCCTTGGGTGCTGGGAACCAAACTCTGGTTCTCTGCAAGTGCTGGAAGCACTCTCAGCAGGAGGCAAGTTACAGTTTAGCCTTGGTGTCTGCCAACACATGAATGGATAAAGAAAACCATAGTAAGACTTACTTATAATTATGAGCTTTTGAAAGTGAGGAAGTATTCAACAAAATAAATGTTAACAGAAGGAAGAAATTCAAAATCTCTGGAATGTCAAATAAAACATACAGCTTTAAGATTCCCAGTGGCATTTTTAATGCTTAAAATGAATTTATCTATAAAAGATATTGAACTTTTTTTCTGAAAAAATAATTGAAGCAAATTTGGAAATTTCAAACTAATTTTCAAATCTCCTCTCTGGGTTGTTCTTTCTCTCTCATAGGCTTGGTACCTCTGAGCTCACCAGTTGCTCTATCACGATTTCACAAAGGTTCCAATTTGATGTCTCCAACTGCCTACGAGTCATCCTTTCTGCCATCATTGGCTTATCACACTTACTTCATAAAAAATAATATGAAGTTACATTTGGCGTCTATTCCCCATTAATAATGGAGTCACCATCTGTCCTCCAATCTGAACTTTGTAGTTATTTCACTGCATCAGAAACATCTGATTTGCATTTTATTCTGTTCGTTCTTTGGGGAGACACTTCAGATACTGACATCCGTGGGCACAGCAAGGCAGCTTGCTGCAGCTCCAAGAGAGCCAGCCTGGACCCAGCAGGCAGCAGTGAATGAAGACATGAAGGAGGCCCACACTCCACTTGCCTAGCTGCTTCCAGTAGTGAATGAAGTGTGTGCTCTGCAGACAGACAGAAGGGGCAATGTTCTGTGACTGCCCCCTCCTGCACAACCAGCTAGGATTTTGTGAGACCCCTGTGCTCTGAGCCCACTCATCCCAGCAGCCCCTGCAGTGGGTCTTATCTATACATGAAGGACTTCTTAGTGGGAGCTCTCAAAGCTCCTGCCTGATGCAAAGGCATCAGGCCTTTCTTCTCCGCAGCACCCACTAATCCTCCTGTCTCCTGCAGGTGTGGAGAACCCCTGGCTTACCATTTGTCCCATCTGAAACGATCCCAATGCCTGATTTTCCTCTATGCCCCTCTCATTTGCCTCTACACCCCTCTCCTCTTGTCCTTACTCTCCTCTTTACCTCTCAGCTCTACTTGCTAGTCACAAAGATGACTGGAACCATGTAAAACCTCCCTATGCTGACTTCAATATTAACATAGCCCATTGGGCAGCACAGTAAGGTTGGTTCCATACCAGGGAGGGTGGCTGGTACAAGGCCTCCTAACCATTTTACTGCATCCTTTACCTGGCCTACACTGCAAGCTGGTGAGCTTCAAGGAAACATAGCTTAGTATGCTGGTGTTTGGCTGGAGCAAAACATTACCAGCTACATAGCAAGACCTTGAAGAAGGTAAAGAAAGGAGAGTGGGGGCAGGAGCCTTGTAGATAAGTCTATCAGTACTTTCCATTTCCTTTAGAATTTAAGCGGAAATGATTGCAGGTGACTGTCCCTCCCAGCCAGCCTCCTTCTCCAGCTCAACTCCCTGCTTCTTCACCCAAACCAACTGTGTTTTATATTCGAGAATGTACCATGCCCCTCTCACTGCGTACCTCTTACAAATACCATTTTTTCCAAGAACACCATACACACACACACACACACACACACACACACACACACACACCCCTAGTTGGTTTTTCTTTACTCTTATATCTGACTTCAAGTGTTTGGAGGGCCCCACAGTCTGGTTTGGGTATGAAGTGTCCTCTGTAGGCTTGTGAGGTGAAGTCTTGGTCCCCAGATGCTAGGCCACAGAGGCATTGTTTTCATTCATGGATTACTCTGTAGATTTATTCATAAATTGATGGTGTTATTGCAAAGGGGCCTCACTGGATGAAACAGGCCCCTAGAAACATGTTCTTATGGGCTGTTTCTTCTTCTCTTTGACTCCTTCCCAACCAATAAAGGATGCGTAGCCCTGCTCAACCCAATCCTGTCAACCACACTGAGCTACTTCAACACAACTCACAACAATGGAGACAGGTGACCAGAGACTGGAACCTCTGAAGCCATGAGCCAAAATAAATCTTCCCTCCTTTACAGACTCCCTCATATTTTTGTTACAGTAATGAAAAACTACCATACCTTCCTGTAACCATTTCCTTAATTTTTGACTTTACAGTGGAATCACTTAGCAAAATTGGGTAGTATTCTTTGGCTAACATCTTCTACTGCCCAGACAATAAGGTGATAGGTAGCAAAAGACACTGGCGGCGACCATCACCACACGGCATCACCCATCATCAAGGCAGCCCCATCAGGAACAGAAGTACACATTCATAATCTTGACAGTATAAAAGATGGGAGACTGCCTCAAAATTTTTAAAAAGAACAACATGAAGAACCCATGGAAACTGTATTAGTTCAAAATCCTACTGAAAAATTACACATATATCGCTACATGAGTCCATGAGTATAGCTGAAGGCTATATAACAAGAAACAGTATCAGACAGGAGAAACCTTCCTTTGAGTTGCTGACCAGGGTAGCCCAAGAGACTCCCAAAATTACACAGGCTATTGCCACAGTCCTTGATTGCCTCCCAGAACTTGAAGGTAAGACCTTATTGCTGAAGACATCTTCGAACACAGGACTTGGAGCAACAGAACTGGAACTGACCTGGAAGCCTTCTCCCTGAAACTAGCTCTCATAGTTTTGGAGAATACTGTGCAAGCTGCCAAGGGAGGACCTCAATTAGAGGTCCAACACCAGCTTTGAAGCCTAATAACCACAACAATGACCAGCACAGGCAGAAACTAATGCCTGTAATGTAAATATAGTCAACTGTCCATGGCTATTGAAATCATACACCCTAGAGGAGAAACTATTGCAGTTTTCTTAAATCAATATAATTTCTAACTGTATACTAAATACCCAACCAGTTGACCGTAGCTGCATGTGGGGGAGGGGCAAAGGATATATAAGCTGAGAACACCAAGAGGCACCTCTCTCACCATTTTGTGCAGCTGTCAGGAGATTACAGGCTCTGTATTTGAGTGTGGAATTTACAGTGCAGCTGTAAATGTGGGGTGCCCACTCTTCTGTAAATAAACCCCTACCCTATGCTTTGTTAAAAAAAATAAAATAAAATAAACAAATAAAAAAAATGATTCGCCATCCTAAACCATCAGGGAAATGCAAGTTAAACCTACTTTGAGATTTCATCTTACCACAGTCAGAATGACTAAGATTAAAAAGCAATATAGGCTGGAGAGATGGCTCAGTGGTTAAGAGCACACATTGCTCTTGAGGAGGACCCAGGTTCAGTTCCCAACACACACAGCAGCCAACAACCATCCCTAACTCTAGTTCCTTGGGATCTGATGCCTTCTGGACTCTGCAAGCATTGAATGTATGGGTGTACTTACATACATACAGGCAAAATACTCATACACATTAAACAAATAAAATAATAAATAAATATTTTTTTTAAAAAAGACAACAAATCCTGGTAAGGATGTGGAAAAAGAAGAACCCTTGTACGCTGTTGGTGGGAGTGCAAATTGATGTAGCCACTGTGTCAGTATGGTGGTTCCTCAGAAAACTAGAAATAGACCTACCAAATAACCCAACTGTACTCAATATCCTACTACAGAGAAACTTGCTCTGCTGTGTTCATTGGTGCTCTTTCCACAATAGTTAGGAAATGGAACAGCCTAGATGTCCATCAAGTGATGAATGAATAATGCAAATGCATTAGCTATATACAATGGCATTATATTCATTTGTAAATAAAAGTGAAATTATGAAAGTTGCAGGTAAATGAATGAAAAGCATTACACCAAGTGAGGGAACCCAGACCCAGAAAAACAAACTCTCTCACATGAGGAGCTTAGCATTGAATCTTTTGATTTCCGTCTTTAATTCAGGGTCCCTGTAGAACCCAAGAAACTAGAAAGGGACCTTTGGTGGAGAGACAGAAGAAAGATCTTAAGGAGGAAGTGATATAAAGAGGAAAAGAGAGGGAGGTTTAAGTAGGGAGAGGGACAGGAGGATACATCAGAGTAGGGGTAGGGAGGGGTGACTAACGCTAAGGATGTTTGAAAAAGCCGTATGGAAGCCTACCATGTTATAAGGTGTGCGTGTGCATGTGTGTGTGTGTGTGTGTGCATGTGTGTGCATGTGCATGTGCGTGTGCATGTGTGTGCACATGTGTGCGCGTGTGTGCATCTGCGTCTACGTGTGTGTGCATGTGTGTGTACGTGTGTGTGCATGTGTGTACATGTGCGTGCGTGCGTGTGTGCATGTGTGTACATGTGTGTGCATGTGTGTACATGTGCGTGTGTGCGTGTGTGCATGTGTGTACGTGTGTGTGCTTGTGTGTACATGTGCGTGCGTGCGTGTGTGCATGTGTGCATATGTGTGTGAGTGTGTTTGTGTGTGTGTGTGTTCCTATTAAGAGTTTAGTTGACGTTACCCTTCACAGGGAATAATGCACCTCACACCCTCCAAGAATATAACATAATACCAACACCCTCCCCAGCACATACCACTACTTCCTTTGAAGACACACAGTTCTGTAAGATTGTAAGATTCCATACCCTAGAAATTTACAGAGAAGTGGTCATCCTCTCTATACTCAGGAATGATGTGTAGCAATTTTCTCTAAGATAGAACCTTCCATGTTGGAGGAAAGCTCTAACAGGATGTTCTAAGGGGAGGCAAACCATTCTATCCTGCAGGAAAGCTGTTAAGTTCAGGAAGTAAACAACTCAGTAGCTTCAGAAAGTCCCTAAAACTGATCAGGTCCACTAGGCCCCTCCCTTATTAAGGATGTGAAGAACACCTGGGAGACACTCTCAGCCCAGCAGAGCCAATTGGCAGAAATGGAGACCAGCCAAACCACCTGGAAGAGGATCAAATCAACAAAGTCACCTGAAAGAGACACGCTCCAATCGTAGGGTTCCCTGCAAGTTGTGGAGTCCACGTCACACTTCCAGCTATCAAGAGCTACCACCAATGCTGGAGTGGACTTTTGGTGGTACAGCTGTTTTTGAGTCATTTCTACTAGTTTTAGTAACCCCTCACCCACCCTCCTGTAAATAGCCCCAATGAATTCATTGGTTTACCAACTTGGACTTCAGTGGATTTGGTCTGCCATTGGTTCCCTAACTCAGGTTAGTAGAAATTTGTTTACATCCTCCCAGAAATACTAGGACACAATAAGGAATTAAACACCTCATCTCCAAGCCTTCTCTCTCCAGGGGTATACCAGAATATACCAGCAATTAAAGGAGCATCCATTCAAAACAGAAATGTCAATCTCGTCTCCTTACAACTCTTAAACTTTCCAAGCCACTGCTTGTACCCCTGAGAAGCAAAAGAAAGTGACTTAAAATTTCTGAACTTCCCATAGGCTCACTGATAACAGCTGATGTTCTCTCTTCATTATATCAAGCAGAAAATGTTTCCAAGTGGATAAATACAGAAAGATCTGTTTGCGTCACATGAAGACACAAAAGGAATTTCAGTGGCCTTACTTGGAGCTCTTTACAATGAGACAAAACAGAGTACCCAATGTTTACGGTGGTTTTCCAGATCCCCATTTCTAGAGTAGCGTACAAGTACCACTCAACAGATTGTTAGCCATGTAATATTTCTTTTCTTTTTTCAAGACAGAGGCTCGTGTTGCCCAGCCTGGTCTCAAATTCACAAGTTGTCAAGAATGACTTTGATCTTCTAATCCTCTTGTTGCTGGTAGTTGCTTATGCCAGGCTGGCTGGCCCCTGAGTTTCAGGGGAGCTTCCTGTCTCCATCTTTCATCCCACCATAGAATCATATGATCATAGATGCAGGCTTCCGCTTAAGCTGTCTGTGGGTTCTGAGGATCCAAACTCAGGTTCTCATACTTGTACAGCAAGAGTTTACCCCTGAGCTATTTCCCCAGTCCCTAACTGTCTTTTAGTCCTGTTAACACTGATAAAGAGTTTAAAAGCTTAAAGAGACAAAAATAGAAAGGACAAATTTGTGAATTGTAGTTTACAAAAATAGTTTGTTCTCATATACATTTATATCTGGCTTACATATGTTGTTGGAAAATTAGAGTTGTGAAATGCTTGAATTTAATAAAAATGTTTAACTGTCAGTGTGAACAAAGCAAACAAGTATAAATAGGTCAGTAGTCTTCAATAATTGATATGAGCTAGTAATTAAAAAACTAATAGTTAATTTTAACTTACTAGTTAATAATTATATTTCACAGTGAATCTGCTCTCTTAATAATGTTCATAGACAGAAACAATATTTGTAATAGATCTTTCTTTCCACTCTGGAAAAAAATGCCAATCAAAATAAGGATGACCTCTCAATGAGTCTATTAGGAGGTTTCAGCTTGCCTGGCCGGAACTTATTGGAACTGAGTGCTGGGCAGGACTGAAGCTAGGCACTTTAACTGAACCATGAATATGAATGTCACTCCTGCCAACCTTAGGAAGACAGGCAGGGAGCAGATTCAACACACACACACACACACACACACACACACACACACACACACACCGAAGGTCAAGGAAGCCAGGGACCAAGGGGAGATGGCAGAAATAAAGCAATGTTCAGCCACCCAGAAACACTCCCAAGCCACACTTTACCATGAGTTAAAGCACAATTAGTGATTATCACACTAGTTTTGTCTTTTAGCTAAATAGGATGAAACTTGGCCAGTTCCCAGGCAATTGTTTTAGTAATGCAACCTGGCCTTTCAAACAGTAAAGATTTGTTTGCATTTAGGTCATCTTATTCCAAAATAAGAGGAGCCGAGGGACAGCTTGACCCTGCTAGGTGCTGGTCTCAGCCTCCACTCACAAGCTGAGAGAGTGGAAAGGAGTTACTCTCCCTCTCTGTGCTTCAGTTTCTGCATCTGAAATTGAAGGCAGTAATAGCAGCCTTGTAAGCATCTCTCTGTGAGTCATAAATGAGCTAATATACCTGGATAGACCAGCAAGATGATTTCCCATGGCTCACATGAATAATTTGTTAATTGGGGACTCAGATGGGGACAGGCTCTCCTAACTCCAGGACAGAGTCCTGTGACAGCTGCTACTACTAACTGACAAATCCCAAGGTACCAATAGGATTTTCCCGTATCACAGCAAACAGCAAGGGAACTCTTGCCTACTTTTCTGGAGCTCATGTCTTAATGACCAAAGAACCAGAAGGAACACGGAAGAGGTTGGATTTCTTTCTTCTGCCCCACATTTCAGTGAAGAACTCAAGGGGTTTGTCCTCAGGGAAGTCCATTGTTCTGTGTCCTAGAAGTCAAAGCTGGAATTACCCAGACCCAGGAGCAGTTCAAACCCTGATCTCTGTCTTTGCATCCTGGCACCTAGGATGGACATTCATCAGTCCAAACAATGTGCCTAAAATGAATAAGGTAAGAGTGGCACTTAGGGGTTAGCAAGGCAGCCCAGAGGGAGAAGGTGCTTCCTGCCTAAACCTGGTGACCTGAGTTTCATCCCCAGAACCCAAGCAAGATGGAAGGAGAGAACTGGTTCCACAAAGTTGTCCTCTGACCTCTGTGTACCACCCTACACATGCAATAATAATAAGTAATTTTTTTAATATTTTATTTTTATTTTATGTGTACGAGTGTATTGCCTGTATGTACATGAGTGCACCTGTGTTGTGCAATGCCATGGAGGCCAGAAGAGGGCCTCGGATTCCCTTGGAACTGGAGTTAAGGACAGTTTGTAGCCGCCACGTGGGTGCTCTTAACTGCTGAGCCATCTCTCCAGCCCAGTGTTTAGTTTTTTTGTGTTCTTTGTATAGTCTAGACACTAATTCACTGTCAGATGTATAGCTGGTAAAGATTTTTTCCCATTCTGTAGGCTGCCCCTACAGTCAGTTAAGTATCCTTTGTAGTACAGAAATGTTTTAATGTCATGAAGGCCCATGTTTTGGCCAATTTAGGTCCTACACAGAGAGTCTTTACCAGATCGTATATCCTGAAATGTACTCCCTACTTTTCCTTCTAGAACTTTCAGACTTTCGGGTCTAATATTGGAATGTTTGATCCTTTCGGAGTCGATTTGTGTGCAGGGTGAAGAGAAGGATCAGTTTTCATTCTTCTACATGTAGGTATCCAAATTTCCCAGACAGAGAGGCTGTCTTCTCCATTTGGTATCTTTGTAAGCAATCAGGTCGATGAAGGTGCATGGACTTACATCTCAGTCCTTGATTCTGTGTCATCAGTGTGTCTGGTTTTGTGTCAGTACTATGCTGTTTTTACTACTATGGCTCTGTAGTATAACTTGAAATCAGGTATGGTGATGCCTCCAGCAGCGTTTTTATTGTTCAGGATTGTTTTGGACAGTTTCCAGTGATACCTCAGAAACTGCATTTAACCTTAGCAGAAGGCCACACTGAGGCCCTGGCTCAGCTCCTCAGTTCACCTGCTCTCCATTGCACTTCCTTCTCCAAGAGGAACCTTAACGACAGGAGATGATCCTCTACGAAGACAGCACAAATTGAAAGAGAAAGGATATAATGATAGGGGTTTTGGCGGTGCTTTCTTGTTTGTCAAACAAAAACACTGGGTAGGATTTGGAAGCTACCAGAAGACTGTTCACCACCAGAACCCAGTATTTTTCAAAACTATGTCTCATATCTGAATACAGTCTGAAGACAAAAGCCATCAATTCTGCTGCAAATTAATACACAGAAGAAATAATTAAACAGTGCAGTCTAAAAATATCCTTTTTGCCTCTCTAAATTGTGGTGGCAAACTATTTTCCGTGCAGACAATAGTATTTCACGCTTGGTTGCCCATGTGGTTTCTATCACAGCTACTCAACAGGATAGTGTGAAAGCAGCCACAGACAGAATGTAAGGGTGTGGGTGTGGCTGTGTCCCCGGAACGTTATATTTCTATTCAATGATAACATATAGGTAAGGGCAGCTTATAAATCTGCCTGCAGTTCCAGAGTAACATACAATAATGTTTTCTCAGTCTCTTTTCCTGCCAATTAACTAAAACTACAATTGAGTTCTAATTCATGGATTGGAAAGTAGATTGGAAATATTTACAAAGAAAATTCCAAGCCAGGTGTGGTGGTACATGCCTTTAATCCCAGCACTCAGGAGGCATAGGCAGGCAAATGTCTGTGAAATCAAGACCAGAATCTTTCAAAAAGCAACACAATACACAACCACAAGAATGTGTGGACATACCCTGAGGTAGCCTCCTGTGATTTCAAAGAACCTGTTTCCAGCGCTCACTGTTGGAGCACTATTCACCTGATCTGTACCTAGGTCTGTACTCTACACACACTGACTTATTTTCTGTCATTCTTCCCTAAATAATGCAGTGCAGTAATTATTTACAATTTATTCACTATCATAAACAACCTAGGGTTGAAGTTTTCTGGGGGACATAGGTAGGTTAATATGTAAGTGCTATACCATTTCTCATAGGGGACTTGAGGATCCACTAACTTTGGCATTATGAAGATCCTAGAACCAAACTCCTTCAGATACTGAGGGACAAACTACACCTAAAAATCTTTTTCTTCAAGGCAGTGTCCAATGCCCATGACATTTAGTGAGCTGAAGCATGATCTACCAGAATATGAATTGTTTCACTGAATAGGCATTGTCACAAGGCAGAACGCAAATCACAAAAATACTTATGTTCAGAATTACTATGGTTTTGAAAAGAAAAGGAGGCCTCAAGCGCATTAACTCAGCATAAACCAGCTTCCAAGTCACAATAGCACAGTAACAGGAAATAAAGTCCCCTTTCCTGCAATCTACCCAAGGTTAAATCTTGATGCTCGGTATAGACATCCTTCCAAAACCCAACAGGCCTTGGAATATATAATCTTTCATTGTCACAGGCAGTTCAGACAAGGAAACTACTCCTTGGCTGAAGACAAGAGCTGGGATTGCTTTGGCAGCTTTCAACCTGTCCCTATGTCAAGGGGAAAAAATACAAATTCTATCCAGAGGAATGTTAGCTACTTTATACACACACACACACACACACACACACACACACACACACAATCTAAACATACACAAACATTCACACTGTCCTAGTTAGCTTTTCACTGCTATGATGAAACACTGACCAAAAACAACTTGGAGAGGAAAGGGTTTATGTTATCTTGCACCTTACAGTTCATCATGGAGGGGAGCCAGGGCAGGAACTCAAGGCAGAAACCTAGAGGCAGAAGCTGAAGCAGAGACCATGGAGGAGTGCTGCTCACTGGCTTGCTCCCTCTGGCTTGCTCAGTTACTTCCCTTACACAGCCCAGGCCCACCTGCCCAGGGATGGCACATCAACCAGCAATTGAGAAAGTGCCCCACAGACAGCTCCACAGGCCGGTCTGATGCGGCCATTCCACAGCTCAGTTTCCCAATTCCCAGTTGTGTCAAGTGAAGCTAACCTGAATGCACACACACACACACATACAAAAGCGCACAAAAAAAAAAAGAAAAAAAAAAACAAAAAACAACAAAACAAACACATAATACACCAACGCACAATCTATAGAAGAAAAGGGCTGTTAACACAAAGACTTTTCGAACAGAGATATTGTTCTTATTCTGCCAAGAAAAATTAAGGAACTCATTTTTGTTCATTTAGTAACAACGCCTTGGAAATCCAATGTGAAATTTGTGTGTAGATCTGCTCTCATCTTGATTACTTGAAAGTTTAAAATGACTTACAAAATACAGTTTGCAATGACTTGAGAGACTATAAACAATATCACAATATTAGTCAATATTAATTTTCTAAGTGATTCTTTATAGACTTTGACCTATCAAAGTATTTTTCATTTTCTTTCTAATTTTTAAAAATATTTTTATTTATTCTTTGAAAGCTTCATACATGTATACAATGAATTTTTATCTTATCCAGACTCTACTATCTCCTTTCAACTCCCCCTCCCTGGAACCCAACTTCATATCTTCTTTTCATTATTATTATTATTTATTTTTTAACCTTCTGAGTTCAGGTAGTGCTGACCACATGTGAATGGGTGTGGGTCAGTCTGCTGTGGCATGGGCAACCTGTGAGTGGTCAAATCCCCAGAGAAAAGTGACTGTCCCTCCCTCAGGAGCCATAAGCTGCCAATAGCTCCTCTGTTGGGTGCAGAGCCTCAAGAGACCCTCCCCAGTTCTTGCTGGAATGTTGACTGCCTTGATCTTATCCAGGTCTTGTGCAGGTAATCACAGCTGCTGTGAGCCGATGTGTCCAATAGTCATGTCATATCCAGATGACAGCATTTCACACTTCCCCTCATGATCCTCTGGCTCTTATATTATCTCCATCCCTCTCTTCTATGATTGTCCCTGGGCCTTGGGTGTGGGGAGGTTAATATGGATAGCCCATCTTCTTTCTAAATTTTAACTACCATTCCCAATAGATTAGTTGTCCATAACATATGAATGAACAAATTGTATATTTTCCTAACATGGTCAGGCTCAGCACATATTAGATGTCCTTGTCACCATAGATTCTCAAAGTCTGTTATGAAAAAGAACACTTTCCATCAGAATATTTAACCAAATCTTATAGTCATACCTTTGGATCATACCCAGGTTCAACGAAGAACAAACTACTTTGGAGAAGGAGGCTACAACGGGATGGAAGAAGTTTACCTTTACGCTTTCATCTTCTACCTTCTCCATAACTCTACCCCAGCCCTTGATAATCTCAACAAGAAATTAGAAAAGTGGATTATTACAATTATGATTTTATTTTCCCTTCAGTTTTCCTTCTCTCCTCACAAAGATAAGTACAGTACTTCTGTATTGCCACTGGAGCAAAGAGAGGCTATGCTATTAACTTTTGTGTATCCAACACTGTGAGTCAAACTTACTAACAACCATAGTGTATGCTAAATGGTTTTTTAAGATGTGCTGACAGTGCCACAGTGAGGTTCATTGCCCTCATCATTCTTTTTCTCAGTGTTCATTTTAGTTTAAATGACTACACCTGCCTTAAGCAATGCTCACACTGTAATAGCAACCAGGTAGTGCAGCCAGAGGAAACCTTGGCAGTGACTGTAAATGGAAATTTCTGTGGAAGTCACATCTTGGTTCCCCAAGAACACTTTCCTCATTGGAAAGGCTACTCACAAACACTGAAGAAACAAGGTGGGGAGACCCAGGATGTCTGCAGACAGGGTAACTGAGATGTTTCAGACCAACATCTGGGAGAGACATGTGGTGCTGCCAACACAGGCGGCCTCCGACCAGTGCCTTTATATCTTCACAGCAGGAAGCACTTGACCAGGTACAGGAGAAGGGCAAATGAGGAAGAGCACAGTCCTGCACAGCACAAGTTTGTCTTGCAAATGGACTTCTCTTGGCCGTGTAAAGTCTAACAGATTACTGTATTAGTCACTTTTCTCTTGTAATAGAAACACTGACTAAAGCAATTTATGAAAAGAAGAATTTATTTGAGCTCACGGTTCCAGGGGAATTACAGTCCGTCTTGGCAGGAGGCATGGTGGCAAAGGTGGCTGGAAGAGGAGCAGAAGCTAATCTTTACATCTTCCAACAGACACAGGAAACAAGAGAGCAACTGGAGATCCGGCAAAGCTTAAGAAGTCTGTAAGCCCGCCCCCATGACCTGCTTCCTCCAGGATAGCCACACCTTCTAAGACCTCCCAAAACAGCGCCACCAACTGGAGGCAAAATGTCCAAATACTTGGAGCCTATGGGGGACGTTTTCATTCAAACCACCACACTTGCCCGTGTAAAAATCTAACAGAAGGATTTTCAGAAAAATCAAATTCTCCTTTCCATTTTCCATTCAAATTTATCCAAAAACACTATATTAGTTAGGGGTCTCTACAGCAACAAAATCATGCACATGTGTGCATACACATGTCTCTCTGTGTGTGTGCATCTATGTGCATGTGTGTGCATGTGTGTGCGTGTGTGTGTGTGTGTGTGTGTGTGCATTCATGTGTCTGTAAAGGGGTCTTACAAGATTGGCTTACACAACAGCAGCTGTGTAGTCCAACACTCCCATTTGCACATTGTGCACACTGTAGAGGCAGAAACTGGTAGCTATTCAAAAAAGCTTCAAGTAGGGACTGGAGAGATAGTTCAGCAGTGACAGCACTGGCCACTCTTCCAGAAGACCAGGATTTGATTCCCAGCACCACACATGGCAGGTAATAACCATCTGTAACTCCAGTTCCAGGGGATTCCATGCCCTCTTCTGGCATCTTCAGGTTTTGCAGGGCACGGGTGCACTTACATACATGCAGACAAAATACTGATACACATAAAATAAAAATAAATAAATCCAAAATTTTTTTTTAAATGCTAGAAGCCTCAGAACAGAGGGACCAATGAAAGAGTCCTAGTTCAAGCCCCCAAGCCTGGAGAGTCTCTGGTATGCCACCTTTCAAAGTCTGAAGAGGCTGGAGTCTGATGTCCACATTAGATGGCAAGAAAGCAGAGCTTGCTGAGGTGGCCAGTGTCATCCCTTTGTCTTGTCCAGGCCTCTAGATCATACCGTCCTATTAAACCACGCTTTCCATTCAGAGCAGTCTTTCCCTGGCCGTCCCATGTCAATCATCTCTGGAAATATTCCCACAGACACACCTAGAAACACACTTTCCTCTCCCCTAGGCATCTCTCAATCCAATCAGTTATCAAGATGAGCCACGACATGGCAGGGTGCCATTGGCTGCTGCCACACGGAAGGGCATTTTCCATAGTGATCATTCATTGTCCTCTTGCTCCATGGTATGACTTCCCAGGTAAAGGACCAGAGATGATGGGAAGACAGCAGACCAAGGAGGAAGGAATAAAGGAAGTAAAGTTGACAGGAAAGAGTAAACACCCACAGGACTTACAATGATCCCTGTTTCTACGAAGTAGTCGGAAAATAAGAATGCATTTCAAATGTTTAAAAACCAATGTAATTTCATTTGTACCTGCTTTTTTTTTTTTTTTTTTTTTTTTTTTTTTTTGTCTTTTTGAGACAGGGTCTCCCTGTAGCCCCAGCTGTACCTGCTTTTTAACTAAAAAATAAAATAACTCTTTTCGTGTTTCCATCCTGATTCATGATTACCCTGAAATACTAACTTGATGACATCTTCAAACCTGTACCTCTCACACAAAAAGTCTATTGACCATTCTTTGTGCCCTAACCAAGCAGAATAAAAAGAATGAGAGAAATTCAGCTGTGGTCAAGTTGAGAAGATTCTTTTCAGAGGAAGAAAAAAACATAGAGGGAATAAGGTGCCTAAGGAAGGAGGATCCTGCTGAGAATTAACAGCAGGTAAAAGCTGAGCCAAGCCTGTGCACTGAGCTGAGCAAAGGTGATTTCAGATTCAGAGTTACACAAACAAAACTGACATAATGCACTGTTGTCACCTGGGGCCTCATCTTGCTCAGAGATCCCCAGACTTCTGCAGACCGATTATTTGACACCTCTCCCATTTTCTTCCCTACCTCCCATCCCCATACAGGTAGTCATTTCATTCTTTCTTGCAAAAATTGTATTGAATATTTGTATATTTCATACAAAACATCTTAATCATCTTTATACTCCCTTCCCCGTTGGCCTCCCATAGCACCCCCCCACACACACACACACTGGATTTCATGCATTCTGTCATCTGTGTCAAGGCCTATTGTGTCAAGTCAGTGTCCCCAGACATCCGTCAGTACAAGTTCATCCACTGAGGTCTAGTCAATCTATCTAGAGTCCCTCCCTTTAAGATTAGCTCTTCCTCACCTAGCAGTAATAGGCTGCATATAGTTCTCCGGCTAAGATTGGGGACTGCTATGCATTTCCACAGTTCTGTGCTGGGTTTTTGTCTGCGTGAGTTTGCATGGGTCTTGTGCATGCTGACACCATTGCTGTAGGATCATATAAGAAGTGTCCTAGGAGCCTGTAGTTCTCTATTTCCATATGGTCATGCACCTCCTCTCTGGATCTTACAATCTTTCCACCCACTCTTCCTCAGTGGTCCCTGAGCTGTGAGTGGGTGAGGTTTAATATAGGAGTCCTGTCCAAGGACCCACACCCTACAGACTCTTATTCTCTATGCTTTAGCCATTTGTGTTCTTTTGTGTTCATGGTTCTCTGTTACATGAGGGAGCTTATTTGATAAGAGTTGAAAGATACATTAGTATTCTCTCTACCCTTTTTTCCACTATGTTCCCTTAGACCTGCATATAGAGGTTCCATTGTAGATGTGTCATATGGGTTGGGCAATTCACAGACAATGTCTGTGTGTGACCAGTTGTAGAACTCTGTAATAATCTCTATCTTGCAAAAGAAGCTTCTTTGATAAGTGGTGACTTGGATGCTTGTTTGTAAATATAAGGATCTATATTTTGCATGCAGTAAGAAATAAGAAATCTAGGGATATGACAGCCTTGGGGGTTCCTCTAGGATCTGTGACCTCTCCAGCCATGTGTACTTGGCTAGGTTTATAGTACCACACATGAGTTACCTCCCATTGAGTGGGCCTTCATGCTTCATTCTTAAATGAATGAAGCTTGAGCTTATTTCTTTGTCATTCTATCCAACATTTTTCTTCTGTAACTGGCTTATTGCTCATAACATTGTGTCCTCCACTGTATTCATGCTGTAGCTAACAGCTACAGAATTTCTTTCCCTTTTTTAAGTTATGGAGGAGGGGAAGGGGTGGGTCACTATATAAGAGGATAGATATGTTATTTTGCTTATATAGTAACCATTTTATATGTATATCTTATGACATCATGTTGCATACCTTAAATATGCATAATGTTTTAAAATAAGATTGCCAGATACTGAGCAAAGTCTGTCTGTATCACAGCTCAGCTCTTCAAAGCACATCTCTTCCATACAGCTTGCTAGTGTGTGTTTCCTATTTGACTTTGAAAAAGTCACACCAAATCTCAACCAATCTCAAATAATGTACTTCAATTTTGAGGCCACTATAGATCTGAGACTTCTACATTTTTCTTTCGGCTATTTTGATAATAAACCACAAACATTTATACAGAAGGATTATTAAAGCTATTGTAGTCTCAGCAAATGTATAGTGTTTGTTGAGTGTGTTGAATACAAGATTAGAAAATTTACAGAAAAAGCTAAAAGCAGAAGTACTTATTTTATAAATATGGAAGAAAAAACGGTTTTATTGTAGAAATTAGGAATTTAGTTTTATAAATCTTAAAAATTACAAATTGTCAGTCAAAGAAGAAATGCAATGACTACATGCCAAGGAGGGATGCTTGTGCTTCAGGATCTCCTGCTGGATTCGAGGGAGGATGCTGAGAAGACCTACAAACTTTTCCCCACAGCAGGCAGCATACAAATGAGTTTGGCAGAAATTAATGGAGCAAGAGCTTGTGATGGGACTGGAAAAGGCTTCCCTAACAGTAAGCTGGCTGGTGCATCCATGCTTTGAGCATTTCACCCATCTTGACAAATCATTTTTGATGAAGGAAACAGAGAAGTAGAAGGTAATATGCACTCCTTCTGCAAACACAAGCCCCTACTCTGCGCAAGTTCCTAGAGCGTTCAAGACTGTACAACTTTGAACAACAGACATTCTGCCAGAAGGAACTGGGGACCGTCACCCCCAAATATGGCACCCTGGGTACTGTTGTTTTTAACTTTAGGGCAACAGCTTCTGGACGAGGCTTTCCTCTGTCACCTCTTTGTCTGCTTCAAGTCTGGCTCCACCAAGGAAGAAAAGAAGTATCCCTTGTTCCTCTCTGACTCACCTCCTGGGAAGAATGACAAATCTGTCAACAGCTTGACAGACTTGCCACATACCACTACCTTGCATTCCAGGCTCATTCACTATTCCAAGGAGAATCATTTACAAACCACTGTCTGTCCTACAGGTCCACAGGGCTCTTTCACAGAACACTTCAGATTTGTCCAGGCTCACTGAATTCTTCTCATAATCATTTTCGTCCCCTAAAAAATTGTTTGTATTCCCTCATTCTTCTGCTTCCTTGTTGAGAAGGTGTACATAGTCTTCTCAAGTGTGCTGGCTAGTAGGTACTTGTGCTTTGTGATTGCCTCCATTAGAGGAATACATTTGCATATCTTTTCCTATTTAATCTATTGTCTATTCACTGCAAGGGGACTACTAAAGGGCCTTGAAAGCCCCTCTGTTCAGGCCTGCCTCTAACATCTGTGGAGTCTGGATAACAATCTAAATAGTGAAATGCTATAAACCAAACTACCAAGTGAAATATATTCCATTCTCCTACCTTTGAGAGAATAAAGTATTGAAGCACTTGAGTCATAGTTGGGGCATAATGAGAGCAGCTCTCACCCAACTGGAGATGTGCTATGATGCACTAGGGGTGGTGAATGTGTAAGAAGACAACAGCAGGGCCAGCAAGATGGCTCATCAAGAAAAGGTGTTCAGTGTGATCCCAGGATCCATGTGACTAAAGGAGAGAGCCAAATCCAGCAAATTATCCTCTAACTTCCACAAGCATATTGTGGCATGAGGGTCCACACACATGCATACACAATAAGCATAAGTGAAAAGTTTTTAAAAGAAAGAAAATGAGGATGGAATAATTCATAGATGGTCATACATTTTATTCCATAAAATCAATACTGTACCTTTGAATCAGCAAGACCACTAAGGGTTAAATCATGATATTATACATCACTTTACTCCTCTGAAAGTCACGTGAGGCTGTCTTCTTAAGTCACTAGTTCTCAGATAGTTTTTTTTAGTTTGGAATGTTAGAAGCTGCTGTCACTACAAATATTTCTTGTGGACCTAGGGAGTTAACCTGGGGCCCAACATGCTGCTTAAGCCCACTACTACTGAGCCATATCCACAGCCCTCCTTTCACTTTTTATTTTAAGACACATTCTCACTAAATTGTCCAGGCTGGCCTTCAACTCACATGTAGGCCAGGTAGACCTGGAACTTGTACCCATGATCCTGACTCACCCTCCTAAATAGCTGGGATCTCTGGCCTATAGCACCCAGGCCTGGCATAACTCTTTATTTTACATAGTATTTAGATTCATGAAAAAAGAAAACAACAGGTTTTAAAAACAGTATGTAGTAAGGGAAAAATTATCATTATTCCAGAAAATACTACAATGTATTTTTTAATTTATCATACAAATTGATATTTTATATGCATTACATATTTCCTGTCTCTTAAGGGACTATCTGGATCCATAAAATATTTCTTCATATTTTCCTTTTTTTCCTGTGCTAATCATAACAAAAACAAGAGGAATGATACACTGATAAATTTGATCACCCTTCTCTATCTAACATCCTCTGTGCTTGGATTATGGCATATGCCACTATGTACAGGTCCGTTACTTTACATCCCCTGCATAGAGCTTACCTGCTCACCTGCCAACCACCCCACCTACTACACAGCAGCCTGTACTTCCATCCCCAGGTAGATAGCCCCAACCCAGCCTCTACCATACCCAGGGAGTATCATCAACTCCCACTGTGACCTTAATCACTGCCACTCAAGGACCACCTGTAGAACCTGGTAACATTCCACAGACTTCTGAATATTTGCAGTGAGAATCTTCTAATGTTATAAAAGTTTGCTCCAGGACTCAGAAGTTGCATCTATCCCTAGCTGAGCTGGAAACACTTCTGATAATCCATTCTCACATCCACTCAGAGATGCTCCAAACACCATTTAACTGGTCCACAGTCTGACAAGTTGAGCTAACAACAGAGATCTAAATAGCCACTCTACAAAGATGATATCAGAAATCCATACCAGGAACACCACCGATGACTAGATCTTATCACAAAAACACAAACAACATGAAGAACCAAGACAATATGCCTCCTCTAGAAATTAGTGCCCTTGTCATAATGTTCCCTGGGAAAAGCAACCTAGTTGATTCACAAGTTCACAAGACAATGATTTTAAAATATCAATAAATATGGTCACTGGGCCTCAGGACTTACATCTTTAATCCTAGAATTTAAGAGGTAGAGGCAGGTCAATCTTTGTGACATTGAAACCACCCTGGTCTACGTAGTGAGTTCCAGGCCAACTTGGGCTACAAGGAGACCGTATCTCAAAATATCAAAGGAAAAAAGCCAAAAACAAAAGAAATATGTTCAAAAATATCAAATAGGATATGCATAAACTCCAGAATGAAGACTACAAAAACACAACAAATAGCTGAATGATATAAAGACAAAAATTCAAGATGTGAACATAGAATTCAATAAAGAAAGAGAATTCCTGCCAGGTGTTGTGGTACGCACCTTTAATCCCAGCACTCAGGAGGCAGAGGCAAGCAGATTTCTGTGAGTTCAAGGCCAGCCTGGTCTACATAGCAAGTTCCAGGCCAGTTGGGACTACAGGAAGACCCTGTCTCAAAAAGAAAAGAAAGAAAAGAAAGAAAGAAGAAAGAAGGAAAGAAAGGAAGGAAGGAAGGAAGGAAGGAAGGGGGAGGGAGGGAGGGAGGAAGGAAGGAAGGATGGAAGGAAGGAAGGATGGAAGGAAAGAAGGAAAGATGGATGGAAGGAAGGAAGGAAGGAAGGAAGGAAGGAAGGAAGGACAGAAAGAAGGAAGGGAGGAAGGATGGAAGGAAGGAAGGAAGGAAGGGAGGGAGGGAGGAGGGAAAGAAGGAAGGAAGGAAGGGAGGAGGGAAGGAAGGAAGGAAGGAAGGAAGGAAGGAAGGAAGGAAGGAAAGGAGGATGGAAGGAAGGAAGGATGGATGGAAGGAAGAAAGGAAGGAAGGAAGGATGGAAGGAAGGATAGAAGGAAGGAAGGAAGGAAGGAAGAAGAGAATTCCTGAATAAATAAAACTTGAAATGAGAAGCTAAGTCAGTGAAATAGAAAGCTCAATAAAAGTCTCAGCAATAGAATGGGTTATGTGGAGGCGAAAATGTCAAGTATTGAAGACAAAGTAGAGGAACTGGAGCCTCAGTCAAAGAAAATGTTGAGTCCTAATAAAACCCAGGAACAGAACATGTAGGAACTCTGGATACTCTAAGAAGGTCAGACCTATCAACCATAGGTATAAGAAGAAGAAACCCAGGTCAAAGGCACAGAAAACATTTGCAACAAAATCATAGAAAAAAAACCCCAAATCTAAGAAAAGAGATGCCTATTAGGGTACAAGAAGCACACAAAACAGAAATAGATAGGTCTAGGAAAGAAACTCACCACTTCACAATAATAATCAAAACACTCAATGTACAGAAAAAGAAAGGATATTTGCAGGGGTCCTACTTTGTCTTGTGGGGAAACTTTGCTTCCATGACAGTGATACCAGTGGAGCAGAGATCATACTCTGGGACTTGTGTCTCTTTGCTGCAAATCAACTTTATTCTCCAAATCAGTAGTTTATATACAAAGAGGGGCTAATAGGTACTACAGGGTCTAGGGTACATATAAAGTTCAACCAGACAAAAAACAAAGGGTGCTCATGTAGCATGTCCCACAGGTTGTTCAGTCCTTTAGTATGGGCAGAGGATCATTTGTTCGAGACAACGGAATGTGTCAGGGCTAGTAACCAAGATGTCTTAATTGCAGTTACACACACCTGGTATTATTAGGTTGTTTTTCTCCTCCTAGATCAAGGAAGTCAAGGTGTTTTTTCATAGAACAAAGGCTTATTAGTCAGGGTTCTTCAAAGAAAGAGAATCGGTAGAATGAATATATATGTATAGAGATTTATTGGCTTAGCTCACAGGACAGAGTCTGAGTAGTCCAACAATGGCTGCACCACACTGCAGAGGCTGAGAATCCATAGTCACTCAGTCCATGAGGCAGGATGTCTCAGTAGTCCCAATCTGGTGCTAAAGGTCTGACGAATTCCAAAAGATCAGGTAGTCTTCAGTCTACAACAGCAAGATGAACTCACTAGCTAGAGAGAAGGCAAGCAGCAAGAAGCCAGATGTTCTCCTCTGCCATGGCCTTTTATATGGGCTGCCATCAGATTGTAACACCCATATTTAGGGTGTGTCTTCCAGCTTCAGATGACCCAATCAGTAAGATCTCTCTCATTTCAGTTAATCCCAGATCCAGTCAAGTTGACACCCAGGATTAGCCATCACAAAAGGGCACTGTAAACTTTTAACCTGGTCAACTTACTTCTGCTAGTCATTGCAGTGTTCCACATGACAGGGCTATGAGACACTGTTTTCAGTGCTTTGCCTTTTAGCAGAGGCTACAGACTGATTGATCTTCAGGCCCATCTTGTCCTAAGTCCTGCCATCTTGGTCTCCTACAAATATTGAAAGCTGAAAGAGAGAAAGATCAAGTCACATATCAAAGCAGGCACATCAGAACAGCACATGATTTTTCAATGAAGACTTTAAAAGCCAAAGACCCAAGACTGATGCCTACAAGTTCTGAAAGACCCCAGATGCCAGGCCAGGTTATTGTACCCAACAAAACTATCAATTGTATCTGAAGGAGAAACAAAAATTTTGCAAGCAAAGAACAGTTTTAAGGACTTTATGACTACTAAGCCAGCTTTACAGAGGATACTAGAAGGAATATTTTAGTCTGAATAAAAAGCTAAACACAACCAAAAGAACACAGGGAATAAATAAACAATTCAATTCCAGAACAGTTAAGCAACAGAAGTCAAAGAAAACAGCATCATCACAAGATAACTGCAATATTAACAGTCTTGATTCCCCAATAAAGAGATAGAGATGAACAGACGGGATTAGAAAATAGGATTCATTTTATTTATTTTTTTATGTACATGAAGGTTTTTGCCTGCCTGTCTGTATATGCAGCTATGCATGCAATATCCACAGTGACCAGAAGAGAGTGTCAGATCTGTAA
The DNA here is from genome assembly GCF_000622305.1 of Nannospalax galili. Taxonomy (NCBI): domain Eukaryota; kingdom Metazoa; phylum Chordata; class Mammalia; order Rodentia; family Spalacidae; genus Nannospalax; species Nannospalax galili. The sequence continues at coordinate 413,275 of NW_008344644.1, forward strand.
CAGGGGTTACAGGTAGTTTTGAACCACTTTGTGGGTGCTGGGGACTGAAACCCTGGGTTTTATCCAGCTGCAGCCAGTTCCAGATTCTCCTCTTTGATGCTTCTAAAAAACATACTTCATCATCAGTGATAAGCACTACCTTAGGGTAAAAGGATGGAAAAGGTGTTCCAAGCAAATGGAACTAGGAAACAAGCAGGATTAGCTATTCTAATATCTGACAAAATAGACTTCAAACCAACACTACTCAGAAGAAATAAGGAGAAGCACTTCATACTCATTAAAGGGAAAATTCACCAACAGGATATTATAATTCCAAATATTTATGCACCAATCATAGGGGCACCCAATTTCATAGCATTTCTGATATGAAAGTGTCAAAAAATACAGGAAAATTGAAATATCTTCCATTCTGACCACAAAGGATATCAACAACAACTGATACTACAGAAAAATAAATGCATAAAAGCTAAACACACTCCTAAAAGAAAATTGGATCATGGGAGAAATCAAGAAGGAAATTTTATATTTTGTATAATAGAATGAAAATAAAACCCAACATAACAAAATCTATGGGAAACAATGAAGGCAGTCCTACGAGCAAAGTTCCAATCAAAATATTTGAGAGCGCTCATATTAATAATTTAATGATGCACCTGAAAACCTTAGAAAAACAAAAACAAACAGCATTCTAACACAGTAGATAGGAAGAGATCGGCTGAAATTAATGAAATAGAAATGAAAAAACAATAGAGAAAATCAATAAAACAAAGAATTTGTTCTTTCAAAAGATTAGTAAGACTTACAAACTTTATCCAAATTACTAACCAAAAGAAAGAGAGAGGACCCAAGTTACTAAAATCAGAGATGAAAAGGAAAATGTTACAATCGAAGAAATTCAGAGACCATGAGAGCATACTTTAAAAATCTATATTCCACAAAATTGGAAAATCTAAAAGAAATGAATGAATTTCCAGATATACATGATCTAACAAAGTTAAATTAAGATGAAATAAATAACATAAATAGACCCATAACAACCAGTGATATAGAAACAGTAATTTTAAAATCCCCCAAGTAAAAAACTCTGGGGCCTGATACATACAGTGCAGAATTCTACCAGACCTTCAAAGAAGAGCTAACACCAATGCTCTTAAAATTATTCCATAAAAGAGAAAAAAGAAAAGAAAGGAACACTTCCAAATTCTTTTTATGAAACCATTATTGTCCTGACACCAAAACCAAAGAAACGGACAAGAAACCAACAAGAAAAGGAAATTATAGTCCAGTCTCTCTGAACATAGATGCAAATTCTTTTAATAAAATACTTACAAACTGAGTTCAAGAGCACATCAAAAAGATCATCCACCATGATCAACTCAGCTTCATTCCAGAGATGCAGGGATGGTTCAATATATATAAATCAATCAATGCAGCCCACCTAATGAAAAGACTCAATGATAGATTGAGTGTGTGTGTGTGTGTGTGTGTGTGTGTGCGCGCGCATGTGTGTGTGTGTCCCTTTAGATAAAATTTCTCTAAATAATTATTTTATGTGTAATTTCTTCTCTTTGTTTATGAATAAAGAGACAATTTAATTTTGGCCCCCATTCTTTTTGTACTGTTGGAAACTACTCTAGATAGTTCTACTTTTTTATTTTTTAAATCTTGTATGTTCAGATAGTCTGACTTCAATTCTAATACTTCTACTATATTTAGAAACTATCTTATTTTAGGTAAGTATTTAATAATGACTGATTGAAAAAAATAATCATTATATTTATCTAGGTATTAAATATTTGCCTTTCTATAAGTGTGTCAATATTTTACACTGGCTATTATTTCAATTTGGTAAGTAGTAGTACTAATTGTTTTCTTATTTGTTGTTCAGGTTTTTTTTTTCAATTCCAGTAATTGTACATGTGTAGTTTGCTGGTTTATACTTTTTATGTCCTTGTTGGGAACCTAGGTGTTTCTACCACAAGCGATATCCCTGCCCACAACTGGTCTTAGCTATAAAGCATGCAAGTATTACTAGAACATATTATCTTTGAACTTAATAAAGGCGAGTTTCTATAGGTTTGCTTTTCTCTCCATGGAAAATGCAGCTACCAAGTGCAATCAGCTTGGTTAATGGAAGCACCCAGCCTGTAAGGGTGAAAGGCAAGCACCCTCAGGGTCAGCTTCCCAATAGCAGAGTGCATCTACTCACCCAACAGTCGGATTCTGGGAAGGCAACAGTCATTGTAGGCCAATGGTGGCACAGCGACATTTGTTGCTTCTGAGTTAGAAGTGTGAAGACTTTTGCCACTTGTTATTCCTTTGATCAGTGTTTCAACCTGTCAAACTAAACAGCCGTCAGCAAGAGGAGAAAGAGAGAGGGAGGGGATCAGGAGAGTAAAGGGGAGAGAGAAAGAAGGGGGGAGGGAAGGAGAAGGGAGAGAATCACCAGAGAATGGCAGTACTTTAGGAGTACCAGAACATTGCAATGGGAAATGGGTGCCAGAGGAAACTGTATTGAACAAAGGGAAGCTTTATTAGCAGATAAAAACAAATATTTATAGTAGTTTGGATACAAAGTCCATTGGTCTTGCAGACCTGAAGCAGGAGTTGGTTCCAATTCATTGATGGTGGATCCAGTGCTGGGTGTATAAATTTCTGGTAATAATATCTTGTCTGAATTGACTCATTCTTAAAAAGTAAAATAAAATGAACAGAGAAACTTTGCTACAAAGATCTGTGCAATGTGAGCAAAGCACAAGGTGGCATGTGTAGAGTAAGAAAGAACATCCTGCGGTGTTCTTGAAGCTCTTGAGAAAGATGCTGGGTGCCCTCTTCACAATTTCCTGGCTCTAATTTGATCAGCATCTAACAAGAGAGATTTCAGCTAAGTATCAGGAACAAATCTTTTTAAGAAAATATTTTATTTATTATTTTTATTTTATGTGTATGAGTGTATTGCCTGAATGTATGTGAGTGCACCCGTGTTGTGCAATGCCACAGAGGTCAGAAGACGGCTTCGGATTCCCCTGGAACTGAAGTTAAGGACAGTTCATAGCCACCATGTGGGTGCTGGGAATCGAACCTGGGTCCTGTGCAAGAGCAGTCAGTGCTCTTAACTGCTGCGC
>NW_008344644.1:417200-423976 GCF_000622305.1 Nannospalax galili
TACCCAGGCAGAGCACTCTTCCTACTATAATTTTTTTTTAATTTTATGTGTATGAGTGTATTGCCTGAATGTATGTGAGTGCACCCGTGTTGTGCAATGCCACAGAGGTCAGAAGACGGCTTCGGATTCCCCTGGAACTGAAGTTAAGGACAGTTCATAGCCACCATGTGGGTGCTGGGAATCGAACCTGGGTCCTCTGCAAGAGCAGTCAGTGCTCTTAACTGCTAAGCCATCTCTCCAGCCCCAAGAACAAATCTTTATCAGTACACATTATAGTCTCATGGATCTTATCAGACCAGATCAAACCATATTTCAGAAAAAATTATTTGTTCATTTAAATTTGACCATTAGTAAAAACATAAATGAATCATAAGGTCCAGTTGACTAGTTTTTATTATGTTGATAAGTAATTAAATCTTTTTAAAACTTTTATTTACACATTTTTTTTATTGTATGTGTATGAATGTTATGCCTGCATGTGTGTAAGTGCACCCATGCCCTTACACGGAGGACAGAAGAGGGCATTGGAGCTCCTGGAACTGGAGCTATGGGCATTTCTTAGCTGCCATGTGGGTGCTGGGTTTCAAACCTGCGTCCTTTCCAAGAGTACCCAGTGCTCTAACCACTGAGTTTCCCTTCTTCTCTCAGTTCTATTTTTTTAATTTGAGTGTGCTATTTATATCCCTGTCTTAACATGACCTAAAGAAACTTTTAGAAATGTAATTATGTCCAAAGACTACAAAATTTTTAATATATTTTCACAAATATACAAATAAATGTATACAAATAAACCAAATTGAAATGGCAATTATAATCAATCTCAAGTTTTAAATCTAATTTATTAAAATTAAGCTATACTCTTACTATCTATAAAATGTAATTCAGTCCTGTTAGATTTGTTCATAAAGGTAAATCTATTTGCAGCTACATATTCAGTAGCTATCTAGTTACCAGTGGGAAAAATCCACATCACACTTGGAACATACTATGGCCAAGTGTGCTACGAATATGGATATTGTGAGCATTAGAGTGAGATGAGTTGCCTCACCTTCCCTAGCCGCCAGGCACAGCTTTGGCAACCTTCATGCTCATATACGAAGTCCTTCTAAGGCTGCTCTCCTGTTCTGCGGGTGTCAGTTCCAGAGCATGGATGGGTTTATGAAAAGAAGCAAAGAAACATGTCCAGCAGTTCTGTAAAAATCATACTTCACAAGAGTTAGGATGGAGTATTCCCTGGGGTTTCCCTTCTGCCCATAGCTCAAATCCTCCCTGAGCTCCCAGTGTTATCAAAAGTATAACCCACATTCTCAGCAGTATTTAGGAAAATATCACTTTGTGTTTTGAGGGCAAATAACTAAAGAAAAAGCCTTTCCTGGAGCAGGAATAGCATGGGGCATGAAGAGAATGTGAGGGGACCAAGGGCTCCAGGCCACACTGAGAGCAGAAACCTAGGGTGCTCCGGTGCCCAGGGTTGAATGACGCAGGTAGCAACTCTACCAAGTTCCTGTGATAACTCCACTGAGCCACAAAGCTCCAAACCCCACCGCCCTTCTTTCTGTTTATCTAACTGCCTTTTCATCCCTTACCTACACTTCACAATTCTCCTTGGAGCTTGTTCTAATGGCTGCCTCCTCACTCTGTGGGTGTCAGTTCAAATGCCAACTTCTCACTCAGGCTGGCCTCCCAGGCTTCTGTGAGCCCCTCCTCCACGGTTTGCCCTCTGCTGTTTCTGTACTGGACGTCGAAGAATGGCACTGTCTTCTCTTCATTAGTCATGGTCCCCTTTTGACTGCAGAGCCACAGGGAAAGGCCACAGACCTGACAAACTCACACAAAGGAAATCCATGCATCTGGTGACACTGGAGGTAAAGAGCCTGGAAAATTCTCCACAGGCAGGAGTTATTACACATCAGTTCTCCATCTAAAAATACTTCTTGAGGTGGCTATTCATTAGTTTGTCATGTTTTAATAGCTATTATGCTGCAAGAAACTAAAAGAGAGAAAAAAAGGTAACCAATAACAGCACAAAATTATATTGTTCTGTTAATAACATTGGCAATTATAGTGTCCTGAATGTCAAATGAACTAAGTTCTCACCCACTCCAATTTCTTAGACACATGTCTGAGCATTTAATTCAACATGGGTCTCCACTGCCTGCTGAGAAATGTCTTGCTTGGTGACAGACGAATTAGCTAGGGCACATGTGCATGGGGGTCCAAATAGCTGCAGAATAAAGCCTGCCAAGTCCAGCCATTTCCAGTTACTCTGTAGGTGGTGTCACCTGAGTCTGTACAAGACTTTACATGCACATCTCAAACTTTCTCTAAGAAATAGACAAAGTCAGATGCACTATCCATTGCACAACAGAGCCTCAGAGGTATGAATTCCTTGCTGGAATTCCTATTCCATAAAGAACTGCAATGCATGACTCCTTGTCAGCACTCTCTTGCCCTTGACAACTATAAGGCATATACCCACAGTTCTGCAACCACCTACAAACTGGAAATAGCTGGAAATCCATTAAAAATGTGAACAGGGCTGGGCGTGGTGGCGCACGCCTTTAATCCCAGCACTCAGGAGGCAGAGGCAGGAAGATCTCTGTGAGTTCAAGGCCAGCCTGGTCTACATAGCGAGTTCCAGGTCAGCTGGGGCTACAGGGAGACCCTGTCTCAAAAAGACCGAAAAAAAAAAAATGTTAACAGGGTTTTTTCTTATCATTCGTTCCTAAACAATATAGTGGCAATTATTTGATTGCATTTTCATTGCATTGGGTATCATAAGTGTGTAGAGATGGTCTAGAGTCTTCAGGAGACTGCACACAGGTTACATCCAAATGCTATGCCACTTTTTCAAGGAACTCAAGTATCTTTGAATTTGGGGATCTGAAGGGCTCCTCAAATCAATCCACTTCCACAGGTAGTTGATTTTTGGTTTCCTAACTCAATACCACACACCAACCAGTGATTTAATCTAACAAGATGATGGATCAGCAAGAAGGAACAAGAAATGTAGGATATAGCTCAAAGCCAACGTGGGTTACAGAGTGTAGAGGGAGCTACGATGAAAGTGAGGTGACAGCGTTTTGTTCTAAACACAAGTAATGTGTAAAGCACACTTCGGAGCACACAACTCAAATGATTTCTTCCTTTAGAAATTCGTCACGGCGTATGAGACCAATGCATGCTGGCTTACTCCAATATCCATCTGTCCAGATGAAAACTGCTGCGGGATAAACTGCTTGAACTTTCTAATTTGAATAGTATGTTGTTGATATAGCACTTTCTCTTTTACAAATGGATTTGGAGCATTGAAAACTTCAGCATTTAATATCTGTGATGAATCCTGCCAAAGCAGTGGGTGACCTTGGATCAGCACCGCACCTTGCAGTTTGTCCTTTCTCTGTACACGAGGAACACTTGGTAGTCCAGCTCACTGCAAACCCGTTTTCAGACAACATTCACTGGAACACTTGGTAGTCCAGCTCACTGCAAACCCGTTTTCAGACAACATTCACTGGAACACTTGGTAGTCCAGCTCACTGCAAACCCGTTTTCAGACAACATTCACTGGAACACTTGGTAGTCCAGCTCACTGCAAACCCGTTTTCAGACAACATTCACTGCTGTTTTGTGGAGAACCATTTGAATGCTTCAGCAATCTTTCCTGTACTAAGGGACATTACTTGCTATTTACAAATGGCAGGGATCTGGCAGGCCCCTGGGCAACGCTGAGAATGTCAGATGGGGAGCATCCCTACGGGCTAAGAGCACAGTGCCTGCCGCTCGCCACCCAGTGGTTTTGATTTTCTGTACCATGAAGTGGGATGTGAAAGAATTCCTATTACAAGGGGGCATGTTTGAGGACTAAGTGAGGCTTTCTATGTATCTAGTGCTCAGTAAATATCAATCGTTATTTTTATTATATGATTAAATATTAATCATATGCACAGTGTTTATATATGTACATGAATATCTATAAGTACTTACATATATTTACTATGCCTATTCTCAATGAAGAGTTCAGATTTAAAGCTAGTTGACTAGTCCATGTCAGAGTTTAAGCTAAAGCCCGGATTTCTGCCATGTTTCTCCAATAAGCTTGCTTCTGTATCTGCTGACGCTTCATCTGCTGTCCCTGCACCACCGCCACCTACCTCAGGGCCTCCACAGTTTGATGGCTATGGAAAAGGTGTTCCAAAACTACTTATTGAAAGAAATTATCGGATTCCAGAAATTTTCACCTAATTCAAATCACATCTCCTAGTACATTAAAATGATGTCTTCTACAGCTAACATCTCTGGTGTACTGGTGTGTGAACACCTTTAATCTGTACTCATTTTTGGAATCTTTGACAAGTGTGTGTACTCGACAGGGCAAGCAGGGAGGAGAGATTAACAAAAAACAGGGGGGTTTAAAGCAAAGCATCTGTGAAAGAAAGACAATGAACAACTAGGGCTCTGCTCAAGGAACACTGTAGAAGAGAGGGCAGGAAGACGGTAAAGAGGCAAAAGATGAGGGAATGGGCAAAAAAGGCCATCTTCTAAGCATGACACAGCCATCGGAATCATGAACTCACAGCAGGAGAACTGGCACTGAGCCTGCCACGGCTTGGACATGCCCGCAGTCAGCCATTGATGGGGAGAGGGCTCATGGGGCCCTGCGCTTTATCGCTAAAGTATTGGCTACTAACAGGTCCTGGGAGAGGGTGAGTCACTGTTCGCGGATGTGTACTCACTGGCAACCCCACCAGGCTCCAACAGATAGTTCCAAACCCAAGATCACACTGACAGCCCTGATTAAAGTTACTGGGTCACAAAGCAAAAATTCATGATAGTGAGAAATGGATTTGTGGGGAGAAGGGAGGCTGACAGGTGGGAGTGAGAGGAAAGGTGAGTACAATTAAAATTCATCATAACGTGACATTGTTAATGAATAAAATTAATTTATAAACAAGCTAGCAAAAATGCTGAAATAAAATCTCTAGAAGAAAATACTGGATGCTTGCTGAAATTTCCAGATGACACAAACTACAAGTCCAGGTAAAATAAAATAAATTTTGTCAGAGAAGGAAAAGAGGAAGTACCTCTTTAAAGAAAAGGCCGAGCAAGGAAGCACCAGATAAAACCAGAAACTAAATTATAGTAGCCTACAGTTAAGTGTGTGTGCCTGGGGGGGGGGGGTGACTGGAAAATACAAGGGCAGGAGCAAAAAGAAGCAGTGAAAACCCATAAAGGATTAGCAAGAATTCCTAAGTAAACGAGAATCAAAAGGTTTCAGATTGAAAGGAAAAAGAAGGGGAATCAGCGCTGCCCAGCCTGAGCCACTAATGGAAAAGTACAGGTTCAGACCACAAAACAATACTTGCTGGTGATGATGACCGCGGTGCAGGCAGACCAAAGAAAGGGCAAGACGGAAACAGATCTGCGCCAAAGTGGAAGATGGGGCTGAAGATCAGAACTTAGACAATAAAGTTTTTATTCATCTCATTTAGATTTCAAGCTGTGATTTTTAAGCCGCTTTTTTCCTTGCAGGCATTTTTTAAAATTATTTATTTAATGTGTACGAGTGCAGTGCCTGCATGTATCTAAGTGCATCCATGTCATGCAATGCCCACAGAAGCCAAAAGAGGGCGTCGGATACCCAGGAACTGGAGTTACGGATGGTTGTTAGCCACCATTGTGGGTACTGGAAATCGAACCCGGGTCCCCTGCAAGAGCAGTGAATGCTGTTAACTGTTGAACCATCTTGCCAGCCCCTGTCTTGAAGGCTTTAAAAAAAATAAAAACAAAAAGCAAATTAGGTCTATTTCAATGTCCACATGTATAAAGGGAAAAAGCATTGTTTCATTTGTCTTCCTGTTATTAACCAAATGAAAACTGTTTAAATGTATAGTTCTGTTTGTCTTCAAAGGATTCAGATATCAAAGGAAAGATTTTCTCTTGACTTTGTTATATGTGAATTATTGATACAAATTTTCTCTTCTGAGAATTATTGGTAGGGAATCTTAGGATGTGGCTCCTAATGAGATGCCATTAGGTCATTGGTGTGTGCCCTCAAATGGGTTTCTGTGACATGAGTCTCTCTCTTTCTTTCAATCATGGACAGAAACCTCAAAAACAGAAGGCCAAATAAACCTTTCCCCTCATGAGCCGATTATGTCAGGAATTTTGATAGTACTAGCAAATGGTCTAAACTACAGTGTGCTTTATGCATACTGAGAAGAATGTACAGCCGTGGTAGGTGAGTGGCATATTCCGTTATCAAGTCTGCTTGATTTAAGATGCTTTTTAAGTTTTCTATTACTTGATCTTCTACTTAATCATTCTATCCCTTATCGAAATATTGAAGTTTGCAACTACTGAGTTGGTCCTTTCTCGTCCTCCTCTAAGGATTCCTACCATCTGCATGTTCACAGTTTGTAGGTTACATTCATCATTCTTCACGTCTTTGCCTTTTTATGAGACTGACATGCTGCCTATTGCACTAAGGAGGCGCCTTTCTTTCCCTGTTTAAAAAAAATTCAAGGGCTGGAGAGATGGCTGAGTTGTTAAAAGCACTGACTGCTCCTGCAGAGGACCCGGGTTCAATTCCAAGCACCCACATGGCAGCTAACGACCGTCTGTAACTCCAGTTCCAGGGGATCTGACACCCTCTTCTGACCTTGGTGGGCACTGCATGACATGGGTGCACTTACACACATGCAGGAATACATTCATACACATAAAATAAATGTTTTTTAAAAATTTTCAGACTAGTTAATTTAAATAATTTCTAC
>NW_008344644.1:424256-451761 GCF_000622305.1 Nannospalax galili
GCATCCACATGGCAACTAACAACTGTCTGTAACTCCAGTTCCAGGGGATCTGACACCCTCTTCTGACCTTGGTGGGCACTGCATGACATGGGTGCACTTACACACATGCAGGAATACATTCATACACATAAAATAAATGTTTTTTAAAAATTTTCAGACTAGTTAATTTAAATAATTTCTACTGATGTACCTTCGGGTTATTTCTTTACTTCAAATTTTGTGTTTCAACTCCAGTTGTTCTGTCTAGTTTGTTTAAAAAATTATTCCTACCGATTTTCCCTGTTAGTAAGAGATCATTCTAAACTGTCCTGTAATTATATAGACGTGGTTTCCTTTAGTTCTTTGAACTGATCTAGAATAGCTTACTTAAAGATTTCATCCAGAAAGCCCACTGTCTGAACTTCTTTACAAACAGTTCCTATAGTTGGATTCTTCTGCTTTACACCTCTGTTCATGCCCCTTTCCCTCCTTCCTCCTTCCCACTCTCTTTTTAAAAGTGAACATTTAATCAACATATAATGTAGCAACACCAGAAATCAGAATGTGATTCCAGCTTTCTTTTTGCTGTTGTTTATTTAGTGATGTTCTTGGAGTAATTTTATAATTACGATATTCTTTGTTGTATGACGCTATTGAAGTTTCTGTTCAGTTAGCTAAACATTAGTTAGCTAATGATCAGTCAAGAGATTTCTTTATATGCCTTGAATTTTAAAATCTCCTGTGCTTTGTTCAGGGCTGTGTGTGTGCATATGAATGCATATATGTGGGGGGGGGGATAGGAGAGAGGGAGGGAGAGAGAGAGGGAGCAAGGGAGAGAGAGAAGGAGAGAGAGGGAGAGGGAGAGAAAGAGAGGAAGAGAGGAGAGGAGGGAGAGAGATGGAGGGAGAGAGGGAGGGAGGAAGAGAGAGGAGGAGAAGAGGAGAGCGAGGGAGGGAGAGGAGGAGGGAGGGAGGGAGAGAGGGAGAGAGAGAGGGAGAGGGAGAGAAAGAGAGGAAGAGAGAGAGGAGAGGAGGGAGAGAGAGGGAGGGAGAGAGGGAGGGAGGAAGAGAGAGGAGAAGAGGAGAGAGAGGGAGGGAGAGGAGGGAGGGAGACAGAGAGAGGGAGAGAGAGAGAGAGAGAGAGAGAGAGAGAGAGCATGTTTCTGACAGTTTACTACTGAACCTGAGCCTTCACTTCCTGTCTCACAGGGCCACATATAAGTGACATTTTCTATTCTCTGCTACACATGTACAGGGCTTCTGGAGCTCCTAGAAAATGCCAGCTTTTCAAAGCTTGCACAGGCATCTCGTTCCCTAGATTTTCCTTTTATTTATCTATTGTTGACCAGCCTTTGGTCTGTCCTGACTGGCATCACCGCCTTGGGCAGCTCTGACATTGTGTAATGGCTACTGTTCACTGTTCATCCAATGTCAGAGGGTGATGCTTCAGGCTTATGAATAGGAATTTTCCACAGTTTACAGATAAGTCAAATGTTAACAAGGATGGGTTCTGTTTTTGTAGCGTCTTCAAACCTGTTTTTTCCTGTTCCATGGTTCCTGTGCCCTGGTTCTCACAGTGACTGGGACTGTGAGTCTGCTGTTTCTGAAGCTGCAGTGGAGTGGAAGGAAGGCAGTGACATCTTGATGCTCACCATTCTTAGGAAGGTTAGGTCATTTTGTTGTATAGATGCCCCACGATTGTTAGCCTTTGGTTAATTTCCAGATTTTGAAAGCAAAATTTATTTTGTCAGTTTTTACTAGCATTCTTTCTCATCACTTTTATGGAGAAGGAGATTTTTTGAAGGCCATTCCAAAAGTGCTTCCTCAGGCCAAGAGAATTTAATTCATTTGTTCAAGGTCACACAGCCAGTTGTCTTTGAGTCTACACAAGAATGTGTGTTTCATGTTAGATTGTGTGACCTTTCCGTCATTCTTGGAGTAAATGAGTCATAAGAAGTTAACTTCAAGTTTAAATTAGCATAACTACGTCTAAGAAGAAGAAAAATCATGAGAAAATCCACGGTGCTGGTAAAACCAAGTTCTGAATCTTCAGTTAATGATGCTAATACAGGACCAGGACAGCTTTCTCACCAAGAAACTCAGCACAGTGTGATCTTCACCCTGGGACTCCCCAGAAGCCAGGTAGTCAGCTGATATTGCTAGAGTTCTACATTTTTGTTTACTTTTACTTATCAGTTATCAAGCTTGACATTCTACCAAGAAACAGATTTTTTTCTGCTTTGACTTTTTGAGATAGGGTCTCTCTGTAGCCCCAGTCTACCTGGAACTCACTATGGAGACCAGGCTGGCCTCAATCTCACCTCAAGTGCTGGGATTAAAGGCCACCATGCCCAACTAAGAAACAGGTTTTGAACTTTCACATTGAAAAGACCTTCCAGTACTGCATGCACTGTCAGCTGTGGTCCATTTTCATAAGTACTCAGTAGTCCATTGTCATGAGTAGTTAGTCCAGACTGTTCCACTGTGTTGAATCTTTACATGCAGTATATGGAGACATGGGGTAGTCCTTTCTTCTTTCATGAAACCCTAGCTTGAAAATTGCTTCCTGGGCTGGAGAGATGGCTTAGCACTTAAGAGCACTGGCTGGTCTGGCAGAGAACCTTAGTTCCCCGAAGATACATGGCAGCTAGCAACCTTCTGTAACTCCAGTTCCAGGGAATTCAACACTCTCTTCTGGCCTCTGCAGGCATTGCACACATGTGGTACACTTACATACATGTAAGCAAAACACACATACACAAAAAATAAAAATAAATCAATAAAGATTTGCTTCTACCAGGCGTGGTGGCGCACGCCTTTAGTCCCAGCACTTGGGAGGTAGAGGCAGGTGAATCTCTGTGAGATTGAGGCCAGCTTGATCTCCATAGTGAGTTCCAGGCCAGCTGGGGCTCCAGGGAGACTCTCACTCAGAAAACCAAAACAACGTTTCCCAGCTGGAAAAGTTTTAGGAACATGCAAATGAAGGCAAAAAGATGGTTACTATTTGGAAGAGAACTTTGGATGAGCATCATATGTGAGATCAGTGCAATCTCAGTGCAATAGTTTAATTACTATGTAAGTTTGATTGTTCACTAGGAAGGAAAACAAGATTCTTTAAAGGAACAGCAGAACATTGTCCCCCGAAAAGCAGCAATAGAGGACACCATAAGATGAAAAGGAACACAGCTTCCAACAGCACTCACTATTTAATTAGAATGCTTTATTAACTGTCATTTTATAAATGTCAATCCTTTATTGCTTTCTGGAGAAATGTTCTTTGTGTTACTTTTTCTAAATTGTCTAAGATGGAATTATTAAAACATTTACAACTTCAGATTGATTAGACATTCAAAAGAGCTGTGTATAATTTCTACTTTTATAAATTTAACAAAGGGTTAAAAAGACATTAAAAATGTATCAATACAGCATATGCAAAACAATGGATTTTATTATTCTTTTTTGTTTTAAATTGATTTTTATTGAATTTTTGTTTATTTAATACAGAATATCTTAAACAATCTTAATCATCTATATACCCCTGACACCCTCCCATTGCCTGCATATACTGGAACCCATATACTCTGTCATCCATATTAAGGCCCACTGTGTCAAGTCAGTGTCCCCAGACGTTCGCCAGTGCAAGTCCATCCACTGAGGTCTAGTCAGCCTACCTAGAGTCCCTTATTTTAGGAAGATCAGCTCTTCCTCACCCAGCAGTAATCAGTTGCCAATATTTCTTCAGCTAAGACTGGAGTCTGCTGCTCATTTCCCCAGTTCTATGCTGGGTTTTTGTCTGGCTGAGTTTACATGGGATTTTTGTGTGCTGACATCATTGTCATAAAATCATATGAGCAGGGTCCCTGGAGCTTGTAGGATTTTCTTTCCATAGGTCATGTACCTCCTCCCTGGCTCTTAGAATCTTTGTGCCTGCCCTTCTGCAATGGGCCCTGAGTCCTGGGTGGATGAAGTTTAATAAATGAGTCCTGTTTAAAAACCAACATTCTACAGACACTTAATCTCTATGTTCTGGCCACTTGTGACCCCCTTGTGTTCCTGGGCTTCTTTGCATGAGGGAGTTTCATCAAGGAGAATTGAGAGATTTATCAGTGTCCTCTTCTTTACTCCTGTTCTATGTCCCGTGGGCCTTAGGTGTAAAGTTTGCACTATAGATGTGTCACCTAAGCCAGGGCAATTCACAAACAATGTCTGTGTGTGGCCAGTTGTGGTACTTGGTAATAGCCTCTGACTGGTGCAAAATAAGTTTCTTTGATAAGTGGTGACTGGGATATTTGTCTGTAAATATTAGGATACATATATTGCATATAGTAAGAAATTATATTAGTCTAGGGATGTGAGAGTCTTGGGTTTTCTCTAAGATCTATGACGGCTCCAGCCATGTGTATGTGGTTAAGTTTACACTACCACACTTGAGTTTCCTCCCCTTGAGTGGGTTTTCAGTCCAATTAGGTAGCTGTTGATTCCCCCCGTGATAAAAATGCCAGTACTGCACCAATGTCATATGCTTTGCTGGACATTGCTGTGGTTAATTTGGTGTTGAACCATCAATTGATGTTTTCCCTTGGCACCTACATATTGCTCTCCAAAGCTTGGGAGTTAGCCCTCAGGGGAGGTGGTTTCATGTCAGTTGCAGCTCTATTGCTCCAAATCCAGTATCTGGAATATATCCTGTCTTCAGCAATAGGGTCTTACCTTCGAGTTCTGGGAGGCCATCAAGGGCTATGGCAATAACCTGCGTAATTTTGGGAGTCTCTTGGACAACCTTGGCCAACGCCTCACAAGTTTCTTCTCTCTGGTACTGTTTCTTATTGTATAGCCTTTAGCTATACACATGGACTCATGTACAGATATTGTGTATATAATTTGTCATTAGATTGTTAGACTAATATGATTCCCTCTGAGTTTTTTTTTTTAACTATCTAGGTATCATTTCTCTCCCCACACTCTCTCTCTTTGTCCAACCCTTCTGCCATTCTCCCCATTTCTCTCCTGATAATACCAGTCTCCTATGGTCCTACCTCTCTTAAGCACCTTCTTTCCCTTTATCCTTAAGGTTCCTTGCATAACCCCCCTTACCCATTTAAATACCCCCATTTTTATTCAGTTTTCCCTTAGCTATACCTGCCTCCTACAGCTGCCTTCTCTCTCAGGTTCTTTCTTTCCCTTTATCTCCCTGGTTCTTTTTAATTATTCTGGTTCCTGCAGTTTTCTGGATATATATAAGGCTTTGGTGCTAGGATCCACATATGAAGAAGAACATAGATCGTTGGTTTTTCTGGGTCTGTTTTATTTCACTTAGTATAACAGTTTCTAGTTTCATCCATTTACCTGCAAATTCCATGAACTCCATTGTATAAATGTACCACATTTTCATTATCCACTTATCACTTGAGGGACACTTAGGTTGCTTCCATCTCTTAGCTATTGTGAAAAGAACAGCCACAAACACGGATGTACAAGTGTCTTTTCCATAGGATGAATCCTTTGGGTATATGTTAAGAGGTGGTATAAGCAAGTCAAATGGTAGGTTCATTTTTCGTTTTTTAAGAGTTCTCTACACTGCTTTCCATAGGGGTTGCATGAGTTTGCAATCCAACCAGCAGTGGATGAGTGTTCCTCTTTCCCCACATCATGTTATAGGGGAGTCATGGCATGGTGGGTAGATGGATTTACCAGGGAAGAAGGCTGGTCTGGGGAATTGGCAAGTTGGGGTTGTGGATAGCCAATATAGATGGCTGGTCTCAGGCATGCAAATGTAAGTTAGGGGTGGGGACAGCCTATGGAGGCTTTAAGAAACTAGACTGAAAATTAAACTCCTCTGGGTACAAGGGACCAGGACACAGTGAGCAGGTTTGAGCTAAGAGGGTAGTCCAGAGATCTGGGGTGCTGAGAGCAGAAGCAGGCCTGTGCCCAAGGCTAGAAGGAGAACAGGATGTGAGGGCTGAGAGAGTTTGCTCAGGTTGTGAAAGTGAAGGCGCAATGGAAGGGATCACACTTACCAGGGAAGAAGGCTGGCCTCAGGAATCCCAGGCAGGTTGGGGTTGCAGACAGTCAGGGTAGAAGGATGTTCTCAGGAGTCCAAGGCAGGGTGGCGGTGGGGACAGCCTATGGAGGCTGTAAGAGACTAGACTGAAGAATTGAACTGGTCTGGGTGCAGGGGATCAGGACGCAGTGGGTGGGTCTGGGCGAAGAGGGTAGTCTAGAGAGCTGAGGTGCTGAGAGCAGAAGCCGGTGGGTGCCCAAGGCTAGAAGGAGAACAGAATGTGAGGCATGGAAGACTGAGTTTGCTCAGGTTGTCCGAGTTTTATTATTCTTATTAAAATATCAGTGTGAGCTAGGCATGTGGCACACTCTTTAATCCCAGAACTTGGAAAGCAGAAGCAGGCCTGTTATACATAGAAAGTTCCAGTCGAGCTAGGGCTACGTACAGTGCCACATCCCCCCGCAAATACTCAGTGTGGGTTTTTATCATTTGATCTCATATAATCCAGAAAAATAAAGCAAATAAACAAAACTCTATAATTGAATATGTTTGCAACTAATTTCCCCATGTTTATAAAGTTTATGTAAAATGTCAATTAAAATGCATTCAATATTGTAGTAGATTTTCACTCACAAGAATAAAATAATACACAACAATTTTTTGGCAGTGAAACTTTACATAGAATTCACTCAAGCAGAAGGTTTCTATGTCGTTGGTTTCAGATTGATTTAGTTCCTTCTCAAATTAAGTATGTGTATAAGAATAATGTAGTTTTTAATGATTTTGTTTTTCCATTAATTACTTTAGACATATGCCTACATAATACTAATTTGCTTAAGTGGCTTGCTTACTAATTAGTATCTATCCATCCCCAAAGGCCATTAGTATAAATTCACAGGCTGATTTGATTACAAAAATAGTAAGACTCAGCAGTTTAAAAGTGGAAACAAAGGTGATGCCATTGTGTTTCCTCAACAGAGAGAAAGTCACGTGGAGACTATTATAAAATCAGTGGATCTATTATTTATTAACTTTATCATGAAATCAATCAATCAAGAAAACACCAGAACTGACTTAACACACTTCTCCATTTATGCCATTTCAATGATAACCATACCCATCTTCTTGTCCTGTGAATAATTGTCCTCTGATTCTTTACATGCCCTCTAGGGTCTCCCAGACAGAGTCTCTCCTTGGCCAAATCATAATCAGACTTTCCTGTGCCCTCTACTTTTTCTGCCTAGTCCAGTTGTACAAACAGCCTTGTTAAGTCAGTTTAGCAAGAGTATTCAGATCAGGTACCAAAGTACCTGATTGCTCTAGCCTGTCCTTAGGATCCAGTCAAGCTGTCTTAGGAAGATTCCTAATACCTTTGATGTCTTCTCTTAATAACTTTCCATTCACTGGACCCTCCCTCCACTCATTGGCTATAAATTTCCAGCTGTATCTGCTATTTTCAGAGTTGAGTCAAATCTCTATTCCTTATTGCAACAGTGTTAATTCTAAATAAAGTCTTCTTTATCACTTCTACAAGTGTAGAAATAGTTTTTCCTTAATACCTCCCACTGTAGTTTGGTGCCCCCATATGTTAAGGGTTTGGGCCCCAGCCCAGGGCATCACCAGGAGGTTTAAGCCCTATCTGGGCCTGCTGGGAGTTCTTTGATCACTGAGGGTATGACCTTGTGAGGAACAGTGAGGATCAGCCCCTTCCTATCTCTCCTTCACTTCCCAGCCTCCATGAGTGCTGTGCTACTATGCTACAAGACCAGAAGCAATGAGGCAGTCAGCCATGGACCAAAACCTCTAGAGCTGTAAGCCAAAACAATCTTGTTCACCTTTCATTGATCCTTTCAGGTATTTGTTACAGTAACGGAAAGTTGGCCATCTCTCCCCCTTTTTCTCATTGTTCTGGTTTTAAATTGTTGACTAATGCAGTAAGGAATGTAAACAGATATTATATAATATATGATCATCCCACACCTCACAGCTCCAGCTCTCAGCTTAATATGACTCTTGATTCACATGAAAGGAAGACTAAAACAAATATACGAACTAATATATGCATTAACTCTCCAATTTCTATATCACATCTTATATACACATGCCCATTTATGTACATTCCTATGTATAATACATATTAAATATTAGTGCAATACACCTTTGTTAAATATCACTGCCTCTTGCATGAGGGTGTGACTGAGCAGCACACTCGTCTACCTAGCACTGCAAAAATAATTAATATAAAGAAATACATAAAGTCACTGCTTCCTCAAAAAATAGAAAAATAAGTTCCAGTTTTGTAGCATGTGCCCAGTAGGGTGCCTGTCAGCAAGCCACTTAATCCCTCTGAGCCTAGTTCCACAATGCTAAAGTAATAACAGCGTCATTATCCATAAAATTGTTTGGAGAACAGAAAGTAGCAATACATACCAAGTGCATAGGATAACATTTGGATTGTAATAATTCCCAACAAATATTAACAACCATTAGCAGAAAGAAGTGGTCAAATTGATTTTCCAAAATTGCATTACATTCTCAAGTTCACTATTGATTTTTATACCATAAATTTACCTATCATTGAGTGCATGGGCTTTCTAAAATCATCTCAAATATACTGAAGTTATTCTTCAGTATCTTTAAACACAAAAGGAACAGAAATTTAGAGCCAGAGATGACGACCATAGATACTGGGTACTGTGCACAAGCTCAAGACCTGAAGTAAACACTCATCAAGATATTAACAATAGAATTAGCCAGGTTGACATTTATTTTTCATAAGAATTGCTGGCTCCTATCAGCTTCCCGAGGTGGAGCTTTGGGAGAGTGGCTACAAGGCAAGTCCACCCAGTGGCTGGCTGTGTTTCTCAGCCCTGACCCTTGGGTACTCTGAATCAGAGCATCTCACTGTCTTTTCTGATTTCCTGATTCTCCTAACCATTCCTCCACAGATGTTATAAAGAAAAAAGATCAAGGGGGCGGGCATGGTGGCACACGCCTTTAGAGGCAGAGGCAAGTGGATCTCTATGAGTTCAAGGCCAGCCTGGTCTACACAGCAAGTTCCAGGTCTGTTGGGGCTACAGGGAGACCCTTCCTCAAAAAGACCAAAAAAAAAAAAAAAAAAAAAACAGAGAAAGAAAGAAAGAAAAGAAAAAAGATCGAGGTATGTTGGTGCATGCCTATGATCTAGCACTAGGGAGTCTAAGTTAAGAGAATTTCAAATTCGAGGCCAGCTTGCACAGCAAGACCCTCTTAAAAGAAATGGTGGGAGAGGAATCACTCAATAGTTTACTGAGTAAGCAGCTACTGTGGAGTGGACAAACTCAAGACTCTTCATGCTCACTCTCTGCTCCACAGTCACAACTTCTCAAGTTAGACGTTATTATAACTGCACAAAACAAGCTGCAGGCTTGAGTATCTGCCTGACTTGTCAGATGGAGAAGGTGGAAGAGGCAAGAGCCAAGCAGGCACCAGCAAGCTTTGCAATCTAGCTTGTTCTGCTCTGCTTGGCAGCCGCCCCTGTTTGCACTTGCAAATGAAAGATAATGATAATTCTTAAAATAGCTCTCAGGGCTTTCTTTGGCATTCCAGTCGCTGCCAGAAGCTGTGTTTTATTTATGATTCAGTTCTTGAAAGAATTCTTTTCCAACATTATGTTCTTTTACTTGCTAAAGAACATACTGACTTTCATTATTAACAGTTCTGAGATTTTTAAGACAGGCAAGCAAGGCATGGTGGTCAGCATACCTGTATCTCAGCACTTCAGAGTTAGAAGCAGGAGGATTGCTACAGAGCAAGCTTGAGGCCAACCTGGACTATGCAAGGCTTTGTATCAAAATAAAAGCAGAAACAGAATAGCAGGCAAAAAACATCAAACCAAGACAAACTAGTTTTTGCTTTCCCTAGACTTTATCTTCCATTTCAAGGGTATCGCAGAGCTCCAGCTTTCACTGTATTCGCTCATCATTGAAAGCAAAGAAAAAGTTTAAAAGAAATAACCACAAATAAAGGGGGGTAGAGAAAAAGATAATACTATAGTCAGACTACAGATAAAGATAAGCATTTTGTTTATGAATGTGTAGTTTCTTACTGGCACACAAGCTGTGTAATGAAAACCTGCCTTCTGTTCATACAGACCAGAAACCAGTGTATTGTGTCCTCCAGGCCAAGACTATAAGCACAGAGCAACCATGAAAGGTCTCAGTCTGATGAAGGCACAAGTCCCCATAGACTCATCCGTGAGTTTCCGGGGTATCTGGGAGGGAACCACCAGCTGAATCAAACAGCTCACTGCCAAATCCCATGCAGAGAGAGTTCCAATGGAGATGGAAGAAGAGAACATAGCAAAGGGACTGTGCAGTGCTCTTGAGGCCATCAGTGCAACCAGCCCACTCCCTGGCAAAAGCATGCACCCAAAGAAGGCAATAAGGAAACAGAGATAAAGGGTGAGCAGACTTGAGATGCTGAAGCATGAGGCTCCTGTGGCCCAACAAACAGTGGGACATGGAGTTTTGTCTCATGCTTCTGCTTTATAAGGCACTTGTCCTGGCAACCAGAAGGCTCTGAATAATAGCTGTTGCCATTCTGGATCAGCTATGACACTACAAACACAAGGAAGGCAATGACTGATATAATTTGGTAGTTGCAAGGTACAAAATAATATACCATTCCTTTTCTCAAAACATCATCCCCAATTTGCCCTGTAGTTGCCATTAGAGAGCTGGCTAGTAACTGGGATGGG
Source organism: Nannospalax galili (assembly GCF_000622305.1). Lineage (NCBI taxonomy): Eukaryota > Metazoa > Chordata > Mammalia > Rodentia > Spalacidae > Nannospalax > Nannospalax galili. The sequence continues at coordinate 434,974 of NW_008344644.1, forward strand.
AGTGGCTAAGTGTTTAGAGCACTTACTGTGCACGGGTAAAGACTGGAGTGTTGATCCCTAGGACCCACGTAAATTCCAGTCAGGCATGGCAGTCTGCCTGTAGTTCCAGCCTCAGAAGAATGAGACCTTATAATAGGAACAAGCTGGCTAGTGAGACTAGCCCTACTCAGGAGCTCTGGGTTTGGTTGAGAGACCTTGCCTCAATGAACAAGGCAGAAAAGAAATGGCAGGTGATTCTCAACATCAACCTGAGGCCTTCACAGGTAAACATGTGTACCCACACAGGTGCAAACATGTATACCCCATGTACACCACATACACAGAGAGAGAGAGAGAGAGAGAGAGAGACAGAGACAGAGACAGAGACAGAGAGACAGAGAAAGAGACAGAAAAAAAAGAAATGCAGAGTACCAGGCCTCCCAGGACCTACAGATGCAGAATGTGGGTTGTGACAGGATCCACCACTGATCTGCACGCACAAGAAAGTTGAGGAACCATGTGCTATAGTAGCTGCATTAGCAGAGTTTAGAACTCCATTAAGATGAAAATAATATGAAGCCAGAGGTCTAACCCAGTGATAGAGCACTTTCTCAGCATGTGTGCCCTGTGTTCATCCCCAGCTCTCAAAAGAAAAGGGAGAAATGAAGAAGAGAAAAAAAAATAGATTATTTTCAAAGTTCTCAGACACTCAAGAATCCAAGTGTAAATTCCCACAATTTTAAGAACCTGAGGTCAAGAAACACTGTTTCAGGAGAATATACACATGGTTGCACCCGCTTGCTTTGGGGCTGACACAGTTACAGTGTCTCAGGTTCATGGAGACTTAGCTCCAATGCTCAAGAGGGTCAGAAACATCAGTCACCATGCTTCAAGGCCACCAGGAAAGAGAAGGCAGGTGAGTCCTGACAAGTCTACTGCACACAAAGAGCTGCTCCTCTTTATTTCCTTGCTTCTTCCCCAGGACTCACTCCTCTTGGGCTGAGGTGATGTCACATTTTATAGAAGACCAGCAACTCACAGAACCTAATTTGTTCCTCACAGTGGTGGTTTGAATGAGAATGTCCCCCATAGGTTCCAAGTATTTGGACATTTTGTCACCAGTTGGTGGCACTGTTTTGGGAGGTCTTATAGGTGTGGCTGTGATGGAGGAAGCAGGTCACTGGGGGTGGGCTTAGAGAGTTCTTAGACCTTGCCAGATCTACAGTCACTCTCTTGATTCCTGTGCCTGCTTGAAGATGTGAGAGCTTAGCTTCCACTCCTCCTCCAGCCACCATGCCTCCTGGCCACAATGGACTCTTGTCCCTGGGAACCATAAGCGCAAATAAATTCTTCCTTCTATAACTTGTTTTGATCAGTGTTTCTATCACAGCAACAGAAAAGTAACTAATACGGTAATTGGTGCCAGAGAGTGGGCTGTTGGCTGTAAAGAACTTGACCAAGTGGAGTACTGGAGGAACGTGGAAGACTTTGGAAGTCTGGGCTAGAAAAGTGGTTGATTGTTGTAAGCAGAGCTTAACAGGCCATTCTAGTAAGTGCCTGGAAGAAAGCAGTGCTAAGAACAATGTAGTTCCAGAGGGAAATAAGGACTTAAGCAGCACTTAGTATATTTTGGCAAAGTCTGGCTGGAGTGGCCAAAAAGCTTGCCTGAGGCTAAGTTGAAAAGCCATGGACTAATTTCAAGAAATTTCAAGACAGCCTAATGTAGAAATGGTGGCATGGCTATTAATGGTGAATATTATGCAGCTCTACAGTGAAAAAAAGCAAATGGGGCAGAAAGAAATATAGTTTGAATAGAAAAAGGGCACTAGGAAAGTAAATGTTGGTGCCCTGGCATTTCCCAGAGAAGATGCCTTTGATAAGGAAATTAAAGTGATTAAGGAGGGGCCTGAAGAGTCTCACTTAAAGAGTGGAGAGAGTGCCTCCAGGGCAAGACCACACCCAGATAAGCCTCCAACTTGTGAAAGGAAAATGCTTCAGGGACCACTGAAGAGAAAAGCTTCTAAAATGGATAAAGCAGACTGGAGTCCAACCCAAACTTGTAGTCAAACTTAGCAGTGTCTTTCACCTGGTGCTGGCTTTAGAGGCGTGAAAGATGCAGGAGTGAAGGGGTCATCAGTTCTTCCTCTGTGGTTTCAGAAAGCCCCTGAGGCCAGGCAGCACGCATCAGGAGTGCTCCTGCATGAAGACAGTCCTGATAGGCCATTGTGTGAAGCTGTGAAAGTGAAGCCTGGCTGGCAATGGAGACCCCCAGGAAGATGTTGGTAATGCCAGAGCTATGAGTCATCTGCCAAGAAGACCTGCACACAGGGAGTGGTACTATCACAAGAGAGAGATGTGCTTTTCACACAGCAAAGCTAAAGAGGCTGAGCCATCAGCCTTTGGAAGTAAAGTCCCAGAAGTCACACATGGAGCTACTGGATTTGGTGTTTGCCCTGCTGGTTTTCAGTCTTGTTTTGGTCCATTATTTCCTCACTATGCCTCTATTCTTCCCTTTTGGAATGGTATGTGTATCTGGCTCCACTGTATGTTGGGCGTATGTAATTTGTCTTTTGATTTTACAGGGGCTTACAGTTAAGAGATTGCCCTGAGTCTCAGAAAAGACCTTGGACACTGAACTTTGAGTAATATTAAGACTAGTAATGACTATGGAGAACTTTAAGGTTGGACTAAATGCATTTTGCATTTTATATGGTCATGAGCCTATGGAGGCCGGGGAGTGGAATGTGGTGGTTTGAATGAGCATGTCCCCCATAGGCTCCAAGTATTTGGACATTTTATCCCCAGTTGGTGGCACTGTTTTGGGAGGTGTTAGAAGGTGTGGCTACATCACTGGGGGTGGGCTTAGAGAGTTCTTAAGGCTTGCCCAATCTCCAGTCACTCTCTTACTTCCTGTGCCTCCTTGAAGATATGAGAGCTTAGCTTCCGCTCCTCCTCCAGCCACCACTGCCACCATGCCTCCCTGCCACTATGGACTCCTGCCCCTGGGAACTGCAAGCTCAAATAAATTCTTCCTTCTATAAGTTGCTTTGGTCAATATTTCTAGCACAGCAACAGAAAAGTAACTAATACACTCACCCTTGCTCTCATTACAGTGCCAGGCTCTCAATAGTCAAATGTTTGATCAAATGTGTGCAGAGTAATTGGTGCCACACACGCATATTGACAGACAGTCCTCTATCTCTCCTCACTGTACTGAATCACCCTGCACAGTCTCTCTGGTATAGGGGTATAGGCACACTCCTTCACAGCATGCTTAATATGAGGAACACTTCCAGGTGTAACTCTGTCAAAGTCTTCAAGACTCACTACTCATCGTTTAGCCAGGCTTACCCAACAACAACCTACAAGAGTAACATTACCTTACACCAGAAAACATTCCTCACAGTCAGAATATTCACCTTTGTGTTCTATAAATATTCTGAATATCTCAGACAGTCTCCTCCTGAGCACTGCCTCTTTACTGAACTTGAGAAAATGGACAAATTGAGATTTTAATATTAATAAAACACATTGATTTATAGAAAGAGCACAGCACTCCTGAATGTGAAGGGGCTGACAGCTCAATCATGTACTAATGTGCAAGTATGTATGTTGTTTTACAAAACGTGAGCTTAAAAATTCAGTATTATAGTGGATCTTGCCTGTAACCCTAGCACTCAGGAGGAAGAGGCAGGTGAATCTCTCACACTCCATTGTTTGGGGCCTGTGGCAGCCCAGCACATCATAGCTGGAATGGATGCAGAAAGAGGATGTTTACCTTATGGCAACTGAAAGACAAAGAGAGAGGAACAAGTAGGGTAGGGTCCCTTAGTTCCTTCAAGGGCATGCCTCCAACGATCTAAATTCTTCTTACCAAGCTCTTTCTCCTAAAGACTCCCTCCCTAAAGTCTGGGTGGAGCCCAGACTTCAACACGTAGGCCTTTGGGGGACATTTAAGGTCTAAACTATAACAATAGTGTACATATAGCTTCTTGGGTAAAAGTGCCAGAAGGGGTTTTTAATTAGAGACCACCTGGGGTTTGATTCCAATGTCTTTTGTCAGAAGATGAGTTTTAAGCCATAAGCAATTGATGCTTGCAACTGACTGGCCCCAAGTAGCTGGGCATGCTCCCAGCAGCATAGAGTAATGTGCTTTATTATACACCCCATGATATATGCACAGCCAGTAACCACTGGAAATTACAGAAAATCTCTTTAGTTTACTGAGTCCAATAACACTTAATGCCTTTTCTAATAGAAAATGAAGTGTTTCAGAATGGTTCTCTTTAGAGAAGAAACAGAGCATAGAAGTTGAATAACTTGTTGTGTTTACACACTTTTGCTTCACCTTCTTGATTGTTCACACCATCCTGTTAAAACAGCTGGAGTCAGTAGCCAGAAACACAACACAGGATATTCTGAACTTCAAGCTTTTCCTGCTCAGGCATTACTACAACTAAAGCACACAGCACAAACCCCTACTACCATGGATATGTGATAAATACTGGATAAATTAATGGAAAGCCCTGAGTGAAATATGGTACATATCTGGATTTGAAGAAAAGGGTCTATGTAACAGGGAAAAATTCCATAGGTTGTAAGAATTCTGAGCCAAAGTGGTTTGGTTAGAGCAAGGCTGTGAAATGATATATTTTAGGAAAGTTAGAAGTACTCTCAGGAAAGGCATTGGTTACATGGAAGACAAGCATTTTAAATCAACAGTTAAAGCTATATTACTGTATTAGTCACTTTTCTGTTGCTGTGATAGAAACACTGACCAAAACTAGTTATAAAAGGAAGAGTTTTATTTGAGCTTATGGTTTCAGGGGAATTGCCGCTCATCATGGCAGGGAGGCATGGTGGCTGGAGGTGGCTGGAGCAGGAGCAGCAGAAGCTAAGCTCTCACATCATCAAGCAGGCACAGGAAGCAAGAGAGCAACAGGAGATCTGGCAAGACTTAAGAACTCTCTGAGCTCACGCCCAGTGATGTGCTTCCTCCAGGATAGCCACACCTTCTTAAACTGCTCAAAACAGCACCACCATCAGGGGACAAACTGTCTAAATACTTGGAATCTATGAAGGACATTTTCATTCAAACCACCACAGTTCCTTAGATTAGGAGGCTAGATTTTTTTTATTTATGTCTGTGTATCTGCTTGTCTGTATATGTACCATGTGTGTGCAGGTGCCTGCAGAGGCCAGAAGAGGGAGCCAGAACCCTTGGAATTGAAGTTAGAGACAGCTGTGAGTCACCCAACATGAGTTCTGGGAACTCAGCTGGGGTCCTCTGCAAAAGCAGCAAGTGCTCTTGACCACTGAGCTGTCTCTGCAGCCAGCAGCTAGATTCTTAAAATCTCAAAGTAGCAATGCTCCATGTCCTCTGGAAGATACATGCGGGTTTCAATTATTTTCTTTCTCTCAATACATTAGTTTGACAAAACATAAGTTAGCAGGCATTTGTTAATAAAATCAGTAATGGCATAATATAACTGCTGAAAAATCTCTGCTGAATGAGCTTTCAGCTTAACAAACTGTAAAGCCTTATGCGAGCAGATCTTTATAAAGCTCTCCTTTTCTATAACAAGAACTCAACAGTTTCTTCTTTTTTCCAAGTTTAATTTTTTATTATATTTTTGTAGTTTTCATACAATATATCTTGACTGTCCTTAGATCTCCTCCCTTATCTGCACCTCCCCTTACTACCCCCATGCCCAATTTAATGTACTCTATTATCTATATAAAGGCCTAATTTGTGTCCCCAAATGTCCCACAGTGTAGGACCATCCACTGGACCATGGTTAATCTACCAAGAGTCACATCCTTGAAAGAAGAACCAAACACTTTCATAAGTAATTCTACTTTATCAGCTCTGAAGAAGGTATTTCAATGAAACTTCTTTTCATATTTGTTAGTGCATGAAAACTCCATGTAAAACTATCCAAGAACCAAACTGCATATGCTAACAGCCAGAACGTAATTACTTCTCTTTGACAAATTACACTTTTTATTGTTTCTGTGAATTCATAATCAGATCAGTACAATACACTCAGACTAGAATTTCATTCGTAGATTGTGTATGCTTGGTTCACAATTGTTCTAAAGACCATGTAAAAACCAGTGCAGTAGCAAAATAACCCCAGGGCCTTCTGACAGTCCATAAGCATTAAGCAGAGAATATAATGGGCAGGCAGCCTGCTTGATGTACCCATCTTCGAGTCAATCAGCACCCTCCATCTCTTTGTATATGGATGTTGCTCCTAATTACATCAGTACTACATGAGAATCAATGCAATTTGCATCTAGTAATAAAAGATAAAGGAACGCACAATAAACAGTATGCCTATTCATCAGAGAGGCACTCATTAGAAGGCAATGAAATTCTTTCCAGGAGTTGCAAGCCATCACTCTGCCCTGTTGTCTTCACAGTGTTGCTGTGATCTCAGAGCAGAGACTGATACAAGTAGAAAAGTTGTTATACTTTAGTATCGAAAACAACTGAAAAAGCAAAATGACTTATTTATCAAACTCTTTTACAGAAGAATTTATATTAGTATTAAATTTTAAATGTAATTTATCTTTTAATGTAATAATTTAAGTGCCCCCAGACTGCAGTGTTGCTATTATCACAACATTGCAAATGAACAGCCAGTGGCAATCCACTCCTCTTAGGCAAATGGTCTCTAGTAGAAACCCTGGGCTCACCATCCAAACCATTAGTAGAATTGAGCCTTTTAGGTGGACTCCGCTAGGCATAGCATGCAGTTGAGCATTGTACTCCATGGTCTCTCAAACTCTAGAATCTACTGTTTGGATTTTCTGACCAACAACATAATGCTAGCCATTTGTAGCAGCCAAAGGTCTTGAGTGGCATGTAGCCAGCATGTTCATTTTATGATGCCTGAGGGCATGTGTGCAAAGCACAACTGTTATTCATTAATAAATAAATAAACTGTTATTTCATTAATAAATATTAATAATAAATGTGTACAAATTGGCTAAGAGTTTTAAGGATTGGTAATAATTTTGAGGGCCAGGGGCTGGAGAAATGACTCAGCAGATAAGAGCACTGGCTGTTCTTGCAAAGGACCGGGATTCGAATTCCAGCATCCACATGGCCACTAACAACTGTCCATAACTCCAGTTCCAAAGGATCCAACATCCTCTTCTGGCCTCCATGGCACTGAAGGACACCCGTGCACTTACATACATGTAGGAATAACACTCATATACATAAAATAAAAACAAATAAAAATAAAAATTTATAATAATTTTGAGGGCCAGGAAATTTTTCTCCTCTAGAATGAGGGTTGGAATTATTCTCATCTAAATATGGGCCAAGAAGGGTGGCACGGTGAACGCTCCACGTTCCTGCTGAACAGTGGTGGCAGGGATGCAGAGGCCACTAGCCCACCTCCCCACCATCCACAGAACAGCCTTCAGAGTGCAGAACACAGGATCAGTTACCTCGGGCAAGGAATGAAGAGGCAGTGACAGAAATACCAACGATAAAGATGCATTTGTTCTTCAAGTTTCAGGAAAACAAAATCTTCGTGCACAGGAAGTGTGGGTCATGCTTCAGTAGGTCCTTCGCAGCCTACAGTGTCAGGAACCCTGCTCACAGGGAGCTAGCCTAGCATTTGTCCCTCTTGGCAGGTGCTCCTTGATCCTGCTCAGAACAATCTCAGAAAATGAGTGGTTGGTCCCACCTTTCCCACTAGAAAGGGCCTGTGTTTAGCCTCCCTGGAAGGGCAATCCCCTTCTCCCTGGCTAAGGTTCCAACGTGCAGGTCTTCATAGCCTGTAGTTCAACCTTGCACCAACTCCCTCCCAGCACATCATCTGTTCCACAAGGGCCAGGTCAAAGGGACCCTAATACCTTCTTCCTGTGGACCCAGAACTCAAGCTCCTGCTTCCAGTCTGAGAAGTACACAGAAATACACACCGCTGATGTGTTTCTTTCTCACTTCTTTTTTTATTCCTCTTTCCTCTGGAAAAGGTGCCATCTGCCCATCCTTTATAGTTTAGCCACATTTGATACCTGCTCATCTTCCCAAGCTATCAGACAAATTCCAGGGACATGGTGGTCACAGGGCAATGTTATAAGGATCATCCAGAGTTTCTCCTGCACACTGGATCCAATATTTGCTTTTACATCACTTATATAGTGATGTTTTAGCTCACTCAAAATTATAGATGCAAGTCAGGCATGGTGGACAGATGCTTTTAATCCCAGCACTCAAGGGGCAGAGGTAGGCAGATCTCTGTGAGTTCAAGGCCAGCCTGGTCTACATAGTGAGTTCCAGGATAGGTGGGGCTACAGGGAGACCCTGTCTCAAAAAGACCAAAAAAATTGTCTTGTGAAGATAAGCCCTTTGTCACTCTGAGGACCATCGGGAACACTAACTTGATACAATAGGCCTTAACACAAATGACAGAATGTATGAATTCCAGTGGTGGGGTGTGGAGGGGGGGGACTATGGGAGGGTGCCAGTGGGGATGGGGGTATAAAGATGATTAAGATTAAGATGTTCTGTATGAAATACAGAAAAATTCAATAAAAGAAAATTTTAAAAACATAAAGTAAAATGAATTCTTGTCTCCATTATCATTTGTGTGACTCCAGCTAGTCTTGCTGCAGCTACCTTGAACCATAACCTCCACGGCTACCTGAGGGGGACCCCTGCTGGTTTCCCTGAAGAGTTTCCTAGCAAACCAGAAACACACAAAATCCTTAGAGTTGTATATCATATTCTACAACCCACCCCTGGCTCAGGGATTTGCTTGATTTTTTTTATATCAGCTTAATTAAAAACAGGCACATTCAAGGTGAGATGAAATCACTTTTCTCCTAATCCATAAATGTGTTCTCCTTTCTGGCCCAGAATGTGGGATCCACCTGCTCTTAGTTCTGCCCAGGACTATCCACCAGTAAGACTGAGTGAGATTTAGAATCATCAGGGAAACCAAGGCTGTGAGGGAGTTTCTAGATTGAGTTGAGGTGTGAAGATACACCATAAATGTGGGCCACACCATTCCATGGCTGGGGTTATGGACTGAATAATAAAAAGGAGAATGTGCACTAAATTCTCGCTCCTCCTCCTCCTCCTCCTCCTCCTCCTCCTCCTTTTTCTTGACTACAATGCAACATGATCTGGCTCTGCCGCTGTGACTCCCTACCACAATACTCAAACTGTAAGCCAAAATAAACCTTTCCTTCCCTAAGTTGTTTTTGTTGGGTATTTCATCACAGCATTAAAAGTACAGTCCCCAGTAATTGTGCTTTGCAGCCCTGGGCCAGCTGCCTTGCTTCTGTCTCCCCTGCTTTGGGGAGTATACTCACACAGGAGGACTGGCTGGTTCTGAAACATTATTACTTCCTGGAACCTAACAGTTGTAAAATATTCTACTAGGTTTTCTGTTGTTGTTTAGGAGACAGGTTTCCCTGTGTAGCCTACACTAGCCTTGACCCATGACCTTTTTGTCACAGCCTCCTGAAAAAGGTATGTGCCATGGCGCCTGACTACAATTATTTCAGTTCCAAGAAGTTTACAGTAGCAAACTAAAATTCAACAAAGCTTACAGTAAAAAACACAAGTAGATGCTTTCATGTTCAAAGTATTTCTAATATGATGAAATCAGATTACTCAAGAATGACTAAATAATATTTTTAAAATTTTTTAAATTCATTTCTTATTTTATATGTATGAGTATGTTGCCTGCATGTATCTATGCATGCAGTGCCTGCAGAGGCCAGAAGAAGGAGACAGATCCTCTGGAACTGTAGTTAAAGATAGTTGTTAGCTGTCATGTAGGTACTGGGAACTGAACCTAGGTTCTCTGGAAGAACAGTAAGTGCTTGTAACCGCTGAGCCACCTCTCCAGCCTAAATGTAATATTTTTAAAAGGAAAAGTACAGAACAGCTGTATGACATAGAAAACAAGTTAATACACAGACATGGGAAGAGCTTGCAAGTAAAATGTTCTCATGTGAGTTTTCATTAATAGATTTTTATGCAAGGTTATTTTGAAAGAAGAGTAAAGGCAGAAATCATCTAGAGGGAAAGATAAAAGCAAGAGGAATCTTTGTTGACTATACTTGCAACAAAGTAGCAAGTATGATAGTTTGTTAGCCACTATGACCTGTGGGATAAAACTTGCTCTAAATCCCAAAATGTGAACATTTAACATTAAAAACACGTTTTTAAAATTAGCCTTTCAAGTCCCCTTTGCTACTGCTTTAGTGCTCCTCCTGCCCCTGCAGAAATTCCGTACCTATAAGAGGACATTGTAGGCTAGCACTACAATCCCCTACTGAGCGTACCTTCTGCTGTTTTATGCACTTTCTACCCTTTCTTTTTCTCTTTTTTTCCTTCCTTTCTCCATAACCATCCTGCTCACTGTTATATGTCTTGAAGCGAGGCAGACCTGGTTTATCATCTCTGGGTACATTTCTTCACATCCTCTTTTTAGTCATTGATTAATCAAAACTCTTACGTGTTCACCCTATTTTTTCCTCTGCCTTGATTATTCCCACTCCTACATATGTCCCTCTCAGCAACTTCCCACTTAACAACTTAACACTTATCAGTAGTCTCAGCATGATTGCTAACCTCTTCTTTTTCTCTTTTCCTTTGCATCAGTACTAACATATATAACAAAAAATAAATTGCCCATCTGATCCAACAATACCACTCCTGGGCATACACCCAAAGGACTCCATATCCTACTACAGAGATACTTGCTCATCCATGTTCAATGCTGCTCTTTTCACAAGAGCTAGGACATGGAAATAGCCTAGATGTCCACCAGCTGATGAATGGATGAAAACGTGGTGCCTACATACAAGGGAGTCCAGATATAAATAAAAATGAATTTATAAGAGTTGTAGGTAAATGGTTGGAAAAGGAAAACATTATACTTACTGATGTAATGCACTCAGAGAAAGGCAAATGTGGAGTGTTCTCACTTATATGTGGACCTTTGCATCAACTCTTTAGGCTTGTTTGTTTAATTTGGAGTATCTGCAAAATCTAGGAAACTAGAAAGGGGCCACTGGTGGGAAGAAAGAAGAAAGAACTTAATGGCGTGTACAGAGTAAAGCACAAGAGATATGATGCGGGAAAGGAGAGTAATGGGAGAGGGAGGTTTAAGTATGATGAAAGGTTGGAATGTTGAAAAAGGACAAAGTTGAGAGAGGGATAACTAACATTAAGGATGTTGATACAGTCATATGGAAACTTATTTTAATTGGAGTTACCATACACAGGGGATAATGTTCATTCCAGAAACCAGAGGTTGCCAAATATAAAACCCAGTGCGAAGTGTGGGAAACTTCCCCTCCAGTTGTTGGTCACATATTTCCTAAACCTAACCCCAGACAATAAAGGCTATTGCCATTGTTCTTGAGGACCCACTCAGACTTGATAAGAGCCTATTATTGAAGGCATCATACACATTGGTCACAGGACATAGAGGAATCAAGTTAGTACTGATCAGGAACCTTCTTTCTGGGCTAGCTTTCATAGAACTTCAAGGTTGCTGGATTTAAAGAGTCATCAGCAGTCTTACACAGCTGTGAACACTGTGAACTGTAATAATGATTACTATGCAAAATATTCTCATGTGTATAGTGATAAGAATGTTCTAATTGGATTAAGGCCTACTCCACACACAGATGGAAACACATACTTGTTTCTGTAAATTTGGCCAAAAACCCATGGTTGGGGGCATTCACAGGCCCTGTGGGGTGAGTCAACTACTATTATTCTGCTAAATAGTATCAAACTATCTTCTAAATTCATATCTTTCTACCCATAGACTAGTGAAGCTCTCAGACCTCATCAATGAACTTTCTTTGTGCAGTAGATAGTGGTTAACACAGAAACAACTGGTCAAAGTGCAGAAAACAGGTGTCAGTGCTCAGCTACAAATGGAACATCTATATCACATACCCCTTCCAAGGCCCAGGGACCATTTTGAAATAGTGAATGAAAGATTGTAAGAGCCAGAGATTGGAGAGGACTGGGGCTAACCAGTGTCTTCTGGACATGACAGGACACTCATGAACTCACAGCAGCTGTGGTTACCTGCACAAGATCAGCCCAATCAACATTCTAGCATAGAGTAGGAGGGGGTTCATGAGCTCCCACCCCTAACTGAGTAACTAAGATTTGGAAAGTAAGCATAATGGCCCCAGGATAAAATGGATCCAACTTCAACCAGCCAAACAGTACTACCTCTGACCATTGAACAGCTCCCTGAAAACGCTGTACTCCTAAGTGGAAGTTTATAGCTGCAAATTCTCACTTTAAAAGATTTTTACTATGATACACACAGGTAGAGTGAAATCTTCTAAATGGTAGTATCCCATCCCATAAATAATACAATCTTTGAGTATATAATGATTTCTTTATAAATGGGATCTAATTAAAAATAAGAGGTCTAGTTTTGAGGCTGGAGAGATGACTCAGCAGTTCAGAGCACAGGCAGCTCTTGCAGCGGACCCAGGTTCTGTTCCCAGCACCCATACGGTGGCTAACAAGCACTTGTAACTCTAGTTCTAGGGGATCCAATGCCCTCTTCTGACCTCTGTGGATAGTGCACAAAATGGGTGCACTTACATACATACAGGCAGTATATTCATAAAATAAAAATAATAAAATATTTTAAAAGGTTCAGTTTTACAATTTTCTATACTTTTTAAGCATAAGGGAAAATTTATTGATTCAAGATTTCATACAATGAATTTTTATTATAGTCAGTCTTCCTAGCCCATCTCCACCCTCACCCTACCACCACCCCTACTTCATATCTTCTATTAGCAAATGAAAATCTCCATCATTTTACATTACACCTCTGAGCTGGGTGCCAAAGAAATCATGCCTCATTAGAGTGTCGGTGATCTATAATTCTTACCCAGAGGTCAGAATACACCCAGGTTTCTTGGAACGGAATTTTCTCTCTTAATTTCTGCTTCTTTTACACACTGCTTAGGAATGTCAAGTGGGGATTTCTGTTTTTCTCGGCAGTCAGAAACGCTCGATTTTCCTCGTCAAAGTTAGTCATTTGAAGCCCTTGCACACAGATTACACTTTGGCTGTTTCTGGTCCTTACTCAGCACAATGACTCCACTGTGTACAAAGGCATTCTCCACAGGCTGATTCCCCACGGGGTTTTACTGTAGGCAAAAGCAAAAGCTAGATCCTCTCAGCAGGCAGCAGTTAGCTTATAGGCCTCCCAGCCAGGATTCTTTGAGTGGCAGCTGGGACGGTTCATAGCTTCACACCTGTGTCCTCTAGCTTATCTTCTGAACTGTAGACTTCTCAGATTCCTCATGTTGTTGAGCCAGGTCTTGACAGTCACTAGGTGATGATGACAGTCAGCTGACTCTGGGTGCCATCAGGGAATGTGGGTTGGCAGGCCAGCTGGGCTCTGTCCCACTGGTCCCTGTGGGCAGCCATGCCAGTGCAACTCCATCATTTCTCATGTGGGCTTCCAGTGTGCTTAGGTGGCCGTGCCAGCTCCGCTCTCCCCTGCCGGTGTGTGGGGGCAGAGCACAGTTCTGCTATCTTTGCTCCCCAGTTATTTTCCCTCTTATTTGCCAAGTCTTGAGTTCAGAATTCTGAGATCAACCTAGTGGCACCTATATAGTCAGGTAAATATTCATCTTGTGTGATAAGGTTCCTCACGTGATCCCTCACGTGATCCATCACACATATTCAGTCTCTTGGGAGACGGCATGCCCCGAGGCCAAGGCCAGATGCCTGGGATGCATCTCATTCTGACACCATTGCTTTGAGCTGTCTTGTCATATTCCTTCTTGTATATACCAAAACTTATACTGAAGAATGAGTTCGGGGTGCAAAAGAGGTTTTATTTTTGCACCTGTCTTTCACGCTTTTGTCCACCAATCGAACAAACACAATGATTTCTATACTTAACACCCCATCAATCATAATCAGTCTCCAAAAAGAGGGAAGCTTTCTTATCTATGGTGAACAAAAATATTTCCTGTATTGAAGATAAATTTTGAAAAACAAACTCTACCATTTCCTAGACTAAAACTCTCATTATACTGCTCCCATGTTGTGGTTATGACCATACATGTGTTTAAGTATGGCTTAACACAAACTATTGAAGATTGATTGGCTTTCTCATCTTCAGTTCTTTTGATAAAATTAAAGATTTTTATGTATGTGTACATGTGTCGTTTATGTACACATGTAAGTGGGCGCCATAGAGGTCAGAAGAGGGCATCGGATTCCTTAGTGCTGGAGTTACAGGCACTTGTGAGCTGACCAATGTGCTGGGAACTGAACTCCCATCCTCTGCAAGAGCGGCAAGTGCTCCTAACCCAGGGGTCATCTCCCTAGGCCCCTCATCTTCAGTTCTTAAGATTCTGCTTACATCGGAATAGAATTCTGTGTTAATCTTTAGTGGCAAAGGAGCAGCGGAGCAGTTTTATTAGCCTTCCACTGCTTTCCTAGGTTTACATCATTTCTTTAACAAAGATCACTAAGCAAATGTTATGGGCTAAAAAAACAACCTACAAGGAGGTATGGTTAGACTTGGATATTTTTATCTCTCCATTTCTCAAAGTTTATCTATTGCTAATACTTAAAGATAAGGAATTTAACTTTTGACATCCATATTTTGTTGAAAAAACATGGTAAGATCATTGACACTGGGCCCAGAGTGCCACGGGACATTGCTCAACTAAGTGCTGGCTGCCTTTTTGCAAGACCCACCTCCATACTCCCAGCTACTCCCACACAATCTCTGCTGAAGGCAAGTGGCCCTCCTTTACCTAACTCACATCCACATCCCTCAAATTACCAGCCAGGTAACTGGAGGTATTTAAGTGTGTAACTCTTGTCCTTTATTGTAGGCATGGTAATAGCAGCTAAAACTTCATAGTGCTTACCATGGCTAGACAATCTCACATTTTCAGTAATTCATTTGGTCTTCAAAATAACCGACAGGATGAATGGTATGAGAATACCCATTTTATAGATTAGGAAACTGAGACACGAAGATGTTGGGAACCTGCTATAGGCAAAACCATCTAGTGTGTAGTAAGTGGCACGCTGACTGCCAGGCAGGTGTCAGTTGAAAACCCATTTTTGCAGACACATGCTTCTCAGCAGCCTCAGAAGTCTGTGTGTAATGTCTGCAGCTCTGCTCCTCAGCCAACGATGAAGGCAAATTTGGATCACAATTGGCCCTTGGGCTGCATTTGATTGAACTTTGTGATGGTTGATTAGACAACTGTTCTTTAAGACTTTGCTGCTCTCTGCCAGAAAATTGTCACTGCAAATCCACAAAGGGACAGAACATGCCTGAGTTGAGGGCAGCTACAAACTTTTGTCTGCACAGCCATTGTGGGAGACCACGCTGCCTGGCAGCCCTCCCTGCCCCCCAGGGCAAGCATCCTCCAGAGAACTTGCTGATCAGTCCTCCCTGCCCCCTAAGATAAACAACCTTTCCGATGACTCAAGATAAGCCTGAACAACCACCAATTTCCTTAGCCTGCAACCAGACCATGGCACCAGGTCCCCTCATCCTAGGGACATTCATTAACCCGTTGAGACAACACCTTCCCTTCCCCTTCCCCAGACAATTTCCCGCTTCAGCCCGTATAAGAATCCCCGTGGAAAAATAAACTTTGGCAGCTTGATCAGAGTTCTTTGTCTTGCTGTCATTCTTCGTGTCTCTTGTCCCATCATTCCAGGTCCCTGGGAGTTCGAGTCTCCGTCTCCCACCCTGCAGGCCAGGGCAACTGGCACCCAGAACATGGGGCTTGAAGCCCCCAGGATCCCCTGGAATGTCGCTGATTGTATGGGTGGGCCCATCCGGACAGCACTGAGCCACCGTGGCCTGAGGAAGGTTAAGCACCAGCTAGCATAAGAATCACAACAGCCTTACCCAGCTGTGATACAGATTCGAGGGAGATTTCTTCACTGCGATGATACGGTAGGAATTAATCATGGGACAAGAATTTAGTAAGGAAGATTTATTCATAAAAGGTCTTAAAGATTCTCTCAAGACACGGGGAAGTAGGGTTAAAAAGAAAGATTTAAAAAGATTTCTTGAATATATTGGGGAACTTTGCCCTTGGTTCCCCCAAGAAGGAACTATAGATGAGAAACACTGCATGCGCATTGGTAACTGCCTCCAAGATTACTGTAATACCTTTGGGCCTGAAAAGGTCCCAGTCTCTGCCTTTTCATACTGGAATTTGATTAATGATATTCTCAAGGTTTATAATCACTCCCCTGACTTAAAGAGTCTTTTAAAAGAAGGAGAAAAAGTTCTTAAAGAACACTCCCGCCCTCCATCTAATTGTCCCTCCATTATAATTGATCTCGAGGACAATGGGGACTCACAGGAGGCCCCTACCTCAGAGGGCCCCCAAAAACTAGTCACTGCCCAAAGTATTAAACTGGCCAAATTGGTCTTATTAAGCTCATGATTCAGAACCACTGTGTAGTATGTATTCTCTCCTTTAAATGCTGAAATTTTTAGTAATCATTTTTTGTTCTTGAGGAGAATACCATTATCTGCTACTACTGACAAAAATAATTCATGAATGTAAACTGGAGGTTATCAGTTCTGTTTAGTGAGTAGACATGAATTACTTGTGTGTAGTAGGGTGTGCTCTTTGCTGTGTGTTTTACTTTGCTTAGTTCAGAGAGAATTGATTACTGAGTATATGATTTAGGCTAGGAGACATGTAATATTGGTATTTAATAAAACAAATTATTCATATTCTCATCATAACATAAGTGATCTCTACCCCATGCACAAATAT
>NW_008344644.1:453232-466223 GCF_000622305.1 Nannospalax galili
AAAAAAAGCCTTTGACGTATTTCTATCTCTTCTTTCTTTCAAAATGTAATATTTTCTTGATAGATGGAATCAGCCTTCAGTCCCTACATTATCTCGGAGACACAGGGAACCTATTACCACCATCACAATTTCCATTCTCCTTGGTCTCAGCGCAGTAAGCGCCAGGACAGGCATCACCTCTTATGTTCTTTCTAAAACCTATTACCACAATCACAATTTCCATTCTCCTTGGTCTCAGCGCAGTAAGCGCCAGGACAGGCATCACCTCTTATGTTCTTTCTAATTCCAGATACTCAGAGCTCCATGCCACCATTGATGAAGACATCAGAGACCTCCAGAAGGGAATAACTGATCTTGCTAATTCCCTTGATTCCCTCTCTGAAGTGGTCCTCCAAAATAGATGGGGACCTGATTTACTTTTCCTACAACAAGGAAGGCTATGTGCCGCCCTCAAAGAGAAATGCTGTTTTTATGTTAGTAAAACAGGAGAGGTTAAAGAAGGCATAAAAAAATCCTAGAGGGGCTTGAAAAACGAAAAAAGGAAAGAGAACAACAAAACAGCTGGTTCTCATTCTCTGCCACTTCCTGGGCCCCTTACCTCTTCCCCCTTCTTGGGCCAGTTATTTTTCTCCTCCTGGTGTTGTCTCTGGGGTCCTATCTTTTCAAAAAAATTGTTGCTCTGATCAAAAAGCAAGTAGATGCCCTATTAACAAAGCCTATACAGGTACATTATCATCTCCTGGACCTACAAGATGGAGCCCATGATGAAATGATACGTTATGGCGATGCTTTCAGTCACACCCCCTGAGAGCTGAGTTGGACAGTCAATGACGGGTATGAAAGTGACTCCCCCCAAAAAACCACCTAAGACAGGAAGGCCACCTGAGCTGCTGCCTAATCCCATGACAGGTGTGTCAACTGGGGATGATCATTCCAACCTAAGACAGGTGCAACTCCCTAGGGGTTATAATTCTCATGGCTCCTACTTATTAATTCTCATGGCTTTTACTAATAAACAGAAAAGGGGGAGATGTCAGAGACCATGCTGCCTGGCAGCCCTCCTTGCCCCCCAGGGCAAGCATCCTCTGGAGAACTTGCTTATCAGTCCTCCCTGCCCCCTAAGATAAGCAACCTTTCCGATGACTCAAGATAAGCCTGAGCAACTACCTATTTCCTTAGCCTGCAACAAGACTCAGGATGCCAGTTCCCCTCATCCTAAGGGACATCCATTAACCTGTTGAGACAACACCTTCCCTCCTCCCCAGCCAATTTCCCGCTTCATCTCGTATAAGAATCCCCGTGGAAAAATAAACTTTGGCAGCTTGATCAGAGTTCTTTGTCTTGCTGTCATTCTTCGTGTCTCTTGTCCCATGATTCCAGGTCCCTAGGAGTTCAAGTCTCCATCTCCTGCCCTGCTGGCTGGGGCAAGCCATTAGCAACGCTGGCAGGCAGAGGAATCCATCTCTTCAGTTTTTATAGTAAGGCATACTTGATATTTACATGCACATAAAGTTAATAAAATGCTTCACAACAATGAAAATCTATGGACCATATATATCATTTTCTAGGCAGTTTGAGCTTTTAATTACCAATCAACACCCTCATTTTATGATAACAACTGAAGAGTCTACAGTGATCTTCCTAAACATTCATATCGCCAGGTTCCAGAGAGTGGGCTGTGCCTGTGTGTGTGACCTGGAAGCAGGCTGGCTTCCACAAACAGGGCAGGAAGCCCCTCACCCAGCATGAGCTTCCAGCACTGCTTTTTCCCTCTGGCCTAAAGCTTGCAGATTTTGGTAACAGATTCACACTTCTAATTCTTTAATATCAACAGACAATTTAAATTTTGGTTAAATTATAGAGGGCTGATAGTCACATATTAAAGACAGTGAGATCAATTTGAACTTATATCCATTTGTCTCTTAAATTCTAGTTCACTCTACATCTTATATTATATTGCCTCCTAAATGCTGATCAATCTAAGGGGCTGCTCAGCCAGGCTTTTAAGCACCCGGAGCTGTACTAGGCCATTTGCTGCTCTGGTGCAGCAATGAATAATGCTTCGGGTGCAGAGGGCAAGGACATCCCATTCTTAGGAGGCACAAGCCTGCACACTATCAACTGGAATTGACTTCTCAAATTAAATTTGTTTTTTCCAAATGGGACAAATAAAGCCAGGCGTGGTGGCACAGGCCTTTCATCCAACCACTTGGGAGGCAGGGGCAGTTGGAGCTCTGTGAGTTTGAGGCCAGCCCAGTCTACATATTGAGATCCAGGCCAGCTGGGGCTACAGGGAGACCCTGTCTCAAAAAAAAAAACAAAAAAAACAAAAAAAAAACAAAAATACCAAATGGGACAGATACATGCTGACCCACCTAATGTAAGGGACTAACTCCCTAAAAAGTAAGCAGGGTCACTAAAGAATAATGAAGATGCTTCCTTCTGGCTCCAGCACAAAGGCCTTTTTAAAAAAAAAAAAAAAAAAAACTAACAAGGCCCCTTGAACTGACCTTCTTAGAGTCATGTGGCCCTGGTCTCCTCTCAGCTTGGGGTTGTGACCTACCGGCATTCACTTCTTTAAACTGACAAATCCAAAACCACTAAAACACTTAAAGGCTCAACGTTTTCCTGAGGGCTTGGTTTACGGATCACCTCTCCACTTTTAGAGAGCTCTGTTTCTCTGTGTAAGGATATAGATTCTTTATCCTTCAATAAAAGTTTCTTTGCTTCTTGTTCTGCTAGTCTGAAATTTTTCCTGCCTTTTAATTCTTTAATTGGTGGAGAAAACAAACTCAACAATACTCCCAGCCTAAAAACATGGCCGCACAGTAAAAGTCCCAAGGATTTGGGAACAGAAGATAAAAAGGAATAAATTGAGTCTATCAGGGGGAAATTGCTGAGGAAGAATGAAGATGAGAAATCTCAATGGCATGTTCTGGAAGATGCTGAAGAACATAACCACATTCAGAACAAATATAATTCGGTCACCTTATCATAACCTTTTTGAGGCTGACAGAGCAGAGTCATGAAGTCATCTGTGCGTGAAAAACCTCTCCCAAATAGGCAGACAGGGAGAGAGCATTAGCAGTCCTAATTAAGAGGCGAGCACTCGGCGATAGCAGAGAGCAATGGAGTGCAGCTGGCCAGTGTCTGGTTAACTTACAGGACTGTGGTCTGCTGGAGTTCCCCAGGAATGTGGTCCACTGTCAGGAGCAGGCCTCTTAATGCAAATGCACTGACTGGGACAGGGCAGTGCTTGAAGACACCAGGGGGTCAAAAGATGGCAAGTGGTCCAGCCAAGCAGTTTGAGTTCTAACCTTTCTTCAGCTGCTGGACAGGAAAGCCAAGGCAGGTGTCCTAGTTTGTTTTCCCATTGCTGTGACAAAATGCTCTGACCAATACCAACTTGGGAAGGAAAGGGTTTATTAGGCTTACATCTCCCAGGTCACAGTTCATGGGGAGCCCAAAGTAGGAACTTAGGACAGGAACCTGGAGGCAGGAGCTGGAGCACAGGCCATGCAAGAACACTGCTTACTGGCTTGCTCCCCTGGTCCCTGCTCAGCCTGCTTTTTTATACAACACAGGCCCACCTTCCCAGGGGTGGCACCACCCACAGTGGGCTGGGCCCTCCACATCCTCATCAAGAAGATGCCCCTCAGACATGGCCACAGACCAGTCCAATAGAGGCAATTCCTCAATTGAGGCTCCCTCAACCCAGGTGTGTCAAGTTGACACTAAAACTATCCAGCACAGCAGGTAAGGAGTGGCTGCCCTACCTGTAACTCAAGGGTGATGGCCACGGCTGAGCTAAGCCAAGCTTGGAAACAGAGACTGACACAACTCCCAGGGCCAACCTACAAGGAAGGAGATCACAGTACAGGGCTGCCGGCCCAACAGTTATGTAAGAGCACACGAGTCCAGGGGCAGGGAGAAGCAGAGTGCAAAATCTTCTCCAGGCAGAGAGAAGCAAAGCTTTTCTCAAGTTGCTTCCACTGCACTTTTGATACAAGCCCCAACCTCTTAGCCTCTAGCTATCCTTTAGAAGTTCCGACTGATTATTTACTGTACCACACAGAAGGATTTTTCTCCTTTATGTATGGTGACATTACTGAATCCTCAAGGCAGGCTGTTGGAATTAGTGGTCTAGATGTACATGTTCCCTACTTGGTCCAAGCCATGCTCTGGAAAAGATGTTCCATTTCTTCTGTGTATTCCACAGAACAACATACCACCTCAAAGCTGGGTCAAACTGGTCACTCGTAATTGCCGCCTTCATGTTTAGGGTTTAAAGTTGTGTGCTTAAAATCCTGAATTACATACTTGCTTGTAGAGGACTGGCTGACAGCACGTTTATGAGCCTGTGAGCAAATATGCTGGCTGATCTGGCTTCTGGCAGGGAGCAGGAGGCCACATGGAGCCACCAACAAAGGCCTCTGCAGAAGTGTGAGATAACAGCCAACTGTACAAAGTACGTCTTGTAGATAAATTCTTTTTGGTCAATCTGAAAGCACGAATATTTTATGACTTTTTGAAATTTATCTTTAAAGAGTAAAGCTTCCTACTTGAGATTTGTTTCATCTCTCTTTGAAAAGATAAATGCAATAGAAAAATAAACTTGGATAATCAGTCCTAGGTGACCAGACTGGGAGAACTATCTAGTAACTACAGGACTAGTTTTATCAAGTTTATCAACCTTATGAGGAGAAATAAATTCAT
Source organism: Nannospalax galili (assembly GCF_000622305.1). Classification (NCBI taxonomy): domain Eukaryota; kingdom Metazoa; phylum Chordata; class Mammalia; order Rodentia; family Spalacidae; genus Nannospalax; species Nannospalax galili. The sequence goes on from NW_008344644.1 coordinate 457,949, forward strand.
CCTTGTCTACAGTAACTTTTTCAGGCTCTTTAATTCTTCTGCAGGTGAATGCCGCCCTCTTTTGGCAAAATGCTCAAATTCATGTGTATGATGTTTTAGAAATGGAGATGAAGAAACAAGCCTCACAAACAAGAAGGATTTTGAAATAAATTTAAAAGTATTTGATATTGTTTGTTTTATTACATAAGTATATGACTAACACAATTACTGTGCTCTTATCTGTGTCTGATTCAGAGGATTAGCTGGACCTGAAGATCTAAACTTCATGTTTTCAGTTAAAGTAAATATTATCTACGTTCATAAAGCATTTTTTTCCAGAAAGAACAATAAAAAATGTTCCCCTTTAGATGCCTAATGGATATTGAGTAAATAAACAAATAAGTAAAACAGTACTAACCATTGACTACCGACTGTGAATGTGAGGACGAGAACTGCAAAGGTCTAACCATCACCAGAGGCCCCGCCTTTTGCACAGTGCTTTAGACTGCCTTAGAGAACTCTCTCATGTGCTAGATTTTTTGAGACTTTTAAATATTTTTCTAAATGTTTCCATGTACTGTGACTAAGTAAACAGCAAGAGAGGCACAAGCATGTGGAACAGGAAACACCACTGGAATCTGCAGGAGAGGTGAACACTAAAGGCTGGGTCAACTTGGAGCAACTTGTATATCTAAGTGAAATTAACTTCTGGGCTTGCAGAAGCAATCTTGTAGAAAATAGAAAAGGCCTTTTCCTCAGTTGGGACTCTTGGCTGAAAACCTCCCCCATATAAAGCCAGAGCTAATCTTAAAGAAACTAGAAATAATCCTTGTCCCCACTTATGCACCCTAGAGGATACAAGGAAAGTTGCCTATTTCAAAACAGCCCAGAGAAGCAAGGGAGTACAGAGTCTCCAAAGCATGCTTCACATAGTCTTCATATTGCTTTACCCCAATAGTCTAGAAGACTTTGAGAAGTCTGGTAGATGACAACCCAGGCTAGGAATGAATCCTACAAATGAAATTTTACAATAATAGTTCAGTCAAAACAGAAAACACAAGCAAGTTGTATGTCATCAGAAGCCCTGTGAGCATGAGTCCTCTTCAGAGTTCAGATCCTAAATCAGAGAGAAGTATGACATGATGAGGCTCACTGGAAGACGGGAGCAACACACGGGCAAGGTCTGCTAGAATCTCTGGGGAATAAGCAGGAATGTTGGACGATGGCAATCAAAAGATAAGTGAAGCTGACAAATCTCTAGTTAAAAAGCAAAGTAAAACATGAAACTTTGCAAAGAAAAATGGGGAAAAATATCCAGACTCCATCCCACAGAGATCGGTGGGTCTGGGTGTGTCACCTCCCAGTTAGGGGAGCCACGCTTAAGACAGCCTCAGAAAATGGGCACTGTAATCTCAGTGACAGGCATTTTAAAGAATGGGGAAGGGAAGAAAGGGGACAGAAGCTGCCTGCAGCAGTGACAGGGGAGATGACACAAACATAGTGGGAACACTTTTCTCTTGACACTTAATCAGAGCAGTGACAAAGATACCATTTTAAAATGTCCCCTACTGAGCTGCTGGCATGGAGGCCCCAGATGTTTGGTCAGCTTCACTCAGAGCAAGTGTCTGGGGGTGATACACTGAAACCTGACCAGCAGAATACCTCTAGACTATAGAAAATAAACGTTTCATTAGAAACGTATTCCGCAAGGTGGAAAGCTGGATGGAGCCAGCTTCTGCAGCTATACATACAGACAGGTTTCAACCTGTATGCCCATCATTAAGAAAGAAAGCTCAGAGGTAGGGGTCACTCACAAAGGACAACTCAAGGTATGAGCAGCATCTGGCCTGAGACATTCAGCATCTAAGACACAACCTTGCCAATGACTACCTGTAGGAGCCCAGGAAGAACACCCAAGAGTCAAGGTCACAGCCAGCAAGTGAGCTAGCTGATTGCACACTCCATGCCCCTCATGCTGGAGAGCTTTAGTTGTCAACTTGACCCACCTGGGAAAAGGGAGCCTCATTTGGGGAACTACTTCCAGAGGACTGTCCTGTAGCTATTATCTGTGGGGCATTTTCTTGATTGTTGAGTGATGTGGGAGGGCCCAGGGCTCTGTGGGTGGTGCCACCCCTGGGCAGGTGGTACTGTATTGTACAAGAAAGTAAGCTGAGCATAGGCCAGAGGTGCAAGCCAGTAAGCAGCACTCCTCCATGGCTTGTGCTCCAGCTTCCTGCCCTGAGTACCTACCTTGGCTTCCCTTGATGATGGACTGTGCCTCTAAGCCAAATAGACCCTTTTCTCCCCAAGTTGGTTTTGGTCACTGTCTTTAACACAGCAACTGAAGGCAGGCTAGAGCCCCCATCTAGCTCTTTGGCCTTCACATTTATTCCTCCTTTGATTTAATACCTAGTGGCAATGTAGCATGAAAGCTCTGTCTTGCTCTGGTTTCATCTTCCCCTCCCCACTCTCTCTTTTTCTTTTTCTTTTCTTCTTTTCCTCTGTTCTTTCCTTCATCAGTCTTTTCACAGGCTTTCCAAAAGAAGATAGGCTACCTTGGTGTAGAGGGGCTCTGTGACTCAGTCTCCTGTAACCTGTGACTATTTTTAGGTTATTTGATTGTCTTTTTGAACCTTTCTCTTAACTTTTGCTCTAGTCAATCTCCTTCATGCCCGCCTTTTCCCAACCATTCTCCGCTTCTTTCACACTTCATTTTATTCTTTCTCTGTCAAATCAATACTAGTCACTAGTCTTACTGTGTTTTCTTCCTTCCCACTCACATCCACAGTAAGTAACATAGTAAGTAGTGCACATGGTATGATCAGTGTGATGGCTAATCCTGGGTGTCAACTTGACTGGGTCTGGGATTAACTGAAATGAGAGAGACCTTCTTGATTGGACCATCTGAAGCTGGAAGACACACCCTAAATATGGGTGTTACCTTCTGATGGCAGCTGGTATAAAAGACCACAGCAGAGGAGAATACCTGGCTTCTTGCTGCTTGCCTTCTCTCTCGCTGGTGAGTTTGTCTTGCTGCTGTGGACTGAAGACTAGCTGATCTTTTGGAATTTGTCAGACCTTCAGCACCAGATTGGGACTACTGAGACATCCAGCCTCGTGGACTGAGCAACTATGGATTCTCAGCCTCTCCAGTGTGGTGCAGCCATTGATGGACTACTCGGACTCTGCCCTGTGAGCTAAGCTGATAAATCTCTATACATATATATTCATTCTACTGGTTCTGTTTCTTTGGAGAACCCTGACTAATACAATCAGTATTCCTTTTCTTTCCAAAGCGATTGGTGTTTAATGGGTGATAATTTTATATTTGACTGTTATGTATTTTGATAAAGGGCCTAACTTTTGATCAGAATTGGTTTTCAAAAACAAATTCTACTCACATAATTCAGGTCCTAAAAGATCACAACTGCCAACCCAGGTTACTATACTAAGCCGAACTATCTATCATAATGGAGAATAAAGGCATTCTGTGATAAAAGCAGACTAAAGGAGTTTATGACCACTGAATCAGCTCTACGTAGGATACTGGAAATAATTCTCCAAACTGAAAAGAGTTATAAACACAGCAAAAAAGACAAGATGGAAAAAAATAAAAGATGCCACAACAATGTTAAAACAAATCAGAATCAGTTAAATGCAAATACTACAGAATCAAAAACTGGCAAAAATTAATATACACTTTTCAGCAATAATTCTGAATGATAAAGGTCTAAATCACTCCCCCCGAATGAAAAGACACAGAATTGCAGATTGGATTAAAAAACTGTGGCCATCTATCTTCTGCTTCTAGGAATATATCAAAGACAGGTGTTACCTTTGAATAAAAGGATAGAAAAAGATATTCCAAGCAAATGGAATTGGGACATGAGCAGATGTTGCTATTCTAATATCTCAAGAAAGAGATTTCAAGCCCATTGTAGTCAGAAGAGACAAGAGTGCTGCTTCAGGGAGCTGGAGAGTTGGCGCAGCATTATGAACACTGGCACCCAGCACCCACATGGCAACTAACCACCATCTACAATTCCAGTTCCAGGGCATGTGCCGCCCTCCTCTGACTTCTACAGGCATTACACGACACGGTGTACTAATACACTCATATACATAAAATTAAAATAATAAATAAAATATTTTTAAAAGAATGTTGCTTCATATTGATTAAGGGAACAATATATCAAGAGCAACATTCCAGGGAAGTGGGTGAGAAGCCCCAACCCTAGCTGAACTATTGGTATCCAGCAGCTGCTAGGAGAGGAAGGGTGTGATACTCGGTAGGCATCTAGGCTCTAGCAGGTAGATCCAAACCAAAAGCCTTTTCAGGACATAAATTTGACTCAATAGGGATATATTAACTAAATACATATATAATAGAAATTGGGTTGAGAATACTAAGGGATCAATATCAGGTAAGGGAGGATGTCTAACTACAATCAAAATATGTTGTATGAAATTTTCAAAATTCAATTTAAAAAAGACCTCAACATAAAAAAAAAGAATACCTTTCAATTCTAAGTGTACACATCAAACACAGGCTCACTCATTTCATAAAACAAATGCTTTTGGATATAAAACTATAGATTAACCCTAATGCAGTAATTAATAGTGGTTAGCTTCCATACCTCACTCTCAGCCATAAACAGGTTATTACAACAAAAGCAAGCAGAGAAACATCAGCATTAAATGATACTGTACATCAAAAGGAGAAAACAGAACATTCCACTCAAACCCTACAGAATAACATTCTTTTCAGTCATTCATGGAACTATGTGTAAAATAGCTCAATATTAAGGACACAAAGTAATTCTGAACAAATACAGGAATGCTTAAGTAACTTCTTGTATTATATATGAACACAATGAAATAAAGAGCAATATTAATAGCAAGAAAAACCACAAAAAACTACAAACTCACAGAGATTAAACAACCCCCTATTGAATGATTGGCGGGTTACTGAAGAAATAAAGAAACAAGAACAAGACTTCCGAGAAAGGAGTGAAAATGGAGATTCAACACAATAAAGACTATGGGATATAATGAAAGCTGTCCTAAGAAGGAATTTCATAACTATAAATGCATATGTTAAATTATCAGAGTGGTTTCAAATAAATAATTTAATGATGGACCTTCAGGACTTGGAAAAACAAAAACAAGCCAGACCCAAGAGCAGCAAAAGTAAATAAATAATTAAAATTAGCATAGAAATTAATGAAAATGAGGAAAAAAAAAAAAAAAACCACAAACAATGAAATGAAGAGTTGTGTTGCAGTAGCAAAAAGCCCCTTAACAGAACACAGGTCAAGAGATAACATGTCTGGCCTGGATGAAGACCAAACTTTCCAGGTTCACTGGTCAATTGTCTGGTCACAGGACCACCCCCAGAAAGGCAGGTTCACCCTTAAAATTTTTTCTGGGGGGAAATTCTGGACCAGTCACAGTCATATAGGTCTCTGTAAGTTTTCCCACTGTTCTGAATTCAGAAAAGCATAATTGCTCCTTTTCTTCTTTCTTCTGAAGAATTCCCTGAATTGACCACTCAGACACTGAGACTCAGGAAAACTTATCTACTTTATTGAGACCGACTGGCCGGGGATGCAGGCAGGCTCGGGAGCTGCACTGTGACTCAGAGCTGTGGAAACGCAGGGCTTTTAAGCACAAAAACCACAGGGCAGGGGATTTCTATAGAAACCATAAACAGATGTACCAGGAAAGGGTTTGAACAATCTAGGGGATTTCCAGAACCTTAACCTATACTGCCATTGACTAGCTTAACTGGGGCAGAACATTCTTCCTCTTCTGCCCTGGACCATTTCCACAGAAACCATAAACAGAAGTACCAGGAAAGGGTTTGAACAATGGAGGGGATTTCCAGAGTCAGGTGGAGGGCAGCTCTTTCTCAGAGGATAGGGAGGGGCTTCTGAAGGACACACTCCTTCACTTCTTCATGGCTTTCTTTCTAAACATGCTTTCTTTAAGACTTTGGGCTGCCCCCAGCATCTTGTATTTCTTTACTTTCTCTAAAGCTTCCTTCTCCCAGCCATGTGGCTGCCAGTCAGCCATGTGTCTGACCCCCACACAGGCTGTAAACTTGCATGGTTTCCTGGTTTTCCTTCCTTCTCCCTGTGCTTCTCCTCAAGGCAGCTTCCAGAATTGCCAGCCTGCCTGCCCTGGGGATTTTTCCTTAAAATTCTAATAAAATTATAAAAGCTTAAAAAAATTTTTTTGGCCAGGTGTGGTGACACATGCCTTTAATCCCAGCACTCAGGAGGCAGAAGCAGGCAGTTCTTGGTGAGATTAAGGTCAGTGTGGTCTCCATCATGAGTTTAAGGCCAGCTGGGGCTGCAGAGAGACCTTGTCTCAAAAAAGGACAAAAGAAATTTTATTTATTTATTTATTTATTTATTTATTTATTTATTTACTATTATTTCACATGAATGAGTGTTTTGCATACACATAAGAGAGCATTGGGGCCCCTGAAACTGGAGTAATGGATGGTTCATAGCCACCATGTGCACTGCTGAAAACTGAATCTGGGTCTCTTCAAGAACAGCCAATGCTCTTAACTGCTGAGCAATCTCTCCAGCCCCATAAGCTCACCTTAAATCATACTAAAGAGATAGGCAGACAACCTAATAAATTGAAATGGTGAATTTTTCCTGCCTGGAATCACTACCCTTTAGTGCAGTGCTTATGGATCAGGTCACAGACAGAAATCTGTTCCCTTTTCTAAATTCTTCAGAAAAACATAACCTCTCCTTTTCTTCTTTAAATCTGTTCTGTGGCCATGCTGTTGTTAATGCTCTGGGCTTCCTCAATACCTTGGATTCCTTTACTTTTTCTCTAAAGCTCGCTTCCCCTCCCCACCACAAAGCTACTAGCCTGCCGTGTGTCTGACCTCTGTGCCAGCTCTAAATGGGCATGGCATTATGCCTTCTCTTTCCTTCTCTCCACTATTCTCCTTCTCAAGGCAGCTTGCTTGTTTTGATGATTTTTCCTTAAATTCAAATAAAATTCTAATAAATATGCCATATTGATTGATGACATCATCAATATGGGGACAGCCACATGACTTGGTCACCATCTTTATTACTAACATCTTCAAAATGTCAGTGACCATGTGACATTGTCATCATCTTGGTTAATGCAATGAGATGGCATAAACCAAAATGGTGGCACCCAGAAATTTATCTGCGACTACTGAGCCCTAGGGGATCATGATACGTGGGAATTCTCTGTGCCATAAACATTTAGCCATATGTGCCAATTCTGCAATTTTTTCTTTTTTTGGTCTTTTTGAGACAGGGTCTCCCTGTAGCCCCAGCTGTCCTAGAACTCACTGTGTAGACCAGGCTGGCCTTGAATTCACAGAGATCTGCCTGCCTCTGCCTCCCAACTGCTGGGATTAAAGGCACATGCCACCATGCCTGGCTAATTTTATTTCTTTTTGATTTTTACCTTCTTGGATTCTTGATGGGATCATAGAAATAGGAAGCCCAGAAGAGACTCCAACATGGACTATGTTGCCATGTGATAAGGTCAATGCATTTTTATATCAGACTAAACAGGTAATATCAGACCTCCATACAGGATTGTGACTTTTTTCATGACTTATTTACTGGTTTCTGTTTTGGACTTTTATGTCATTTTGCATTATTATGCATACAAATATATGCATAATATATTTGTTGGTTTCTAAAGGGACATGTAGTTTTTCTATCGATATGCCTCCAACACTAGCCACCTACCAAAGGCAACTGAAATTTTGCAATGACTAGATCTGGGATGCTCATGAGAAATATAAGACACAAATTAATAAGATTAGGAAAAAGGGAGGTATGTGTCTTTAACCTCTGCACCTAGGAGGCAGAGGCAAGTGGATCTCTACGAGATTGAAACCAACCTGGTCTACATAGTGAGGCCCCCTGAAGCTACACAGTTCCAGGCCCCCTGGAGCTATAGGGATACCTTTTCTCAAAAGAAAAAAGAGAGAGATTATGACAGACAGCAATGAAATTTAGAGGAAAAAAAAAACATTAAAAACTCATATTCCATATTCCAGGGGCTGGAGAGATAGCTCAGTGGTTAAAAGCACCAGCTGCTCTTGAAAAGGATCTGGGTTCGATGCCTACCACCCACATGGCAGCTAACAACCATCCATAACTACAGTTCCAGGGGATCTGACACCTTCTTCTGACCTCTGCAGGCATTGCATGACATGGGTGCACTTACACACATGCAAACAACACATGCATACACATAAAATAAAAATAATAAAATATTT
>NW_008344644.1:466286-481341 GCF_000622305.1 Nannospalax galili
TCTAGATGCATTGGACTTGGATTATCAAAGTTAAACCAAGATTGATGTAGTGATTAAAAAAAAATCACCAACCAAAAAAGTTCAGGCCCAGAAAGATTCACTACAGATTTCTGTCTTCACTTTAAAGAACTAACAACAAACATTCTCAAATTATTTTATAAAATAGAAAAAGAAGTAGTGCTTCCAGATCTATTTTATAACATCAATATTACCCATAATCCAAACCAGATAAAGATGCAACCAAAAAAGAAAATTATGGCCCAATCTCCCTTATGAACATAGATGCAAAGTTCTCAATAAAATACTTGCAAACTGAATTTAAGAACATATCAAAAAAGCATTCATTATTATCAAGTTGGCTTTATTCCAGAAATAAGGTATGGTTCAACATATAGAAATCAATAAATGTAAGTCAACACATAAATGAACTCAAGGACAGAAATCACATGATCATTTCAGTAGACACAGAAAACACCAGCACCCTTTCATGATAAACACAATAAAGATTACAGCCAACTTCATGCTAAATGGAGATCTCAAAGTATTTTCACTAAGATTAGGAACAACACAAGGATATCTACTCTCTCCATTCATATTTAATACAGTGTTTGAAGACAGAGCAATAAGATAAGGAAATAAAAAGGCTATGAATAGGAAAGAAGCAAAAGTATGCTTATATGTAGATGACATAATCCTGTACATAAGAGACCTTAAACACTACACCAGTAAAATCTTAGAGCTAATGAACACTGTCAACAGAGTAGCAGAATACATAGAAAAATCAGTAGCCTTCCAAGGATAAACGTATTGAGAAAGAAATTGGTTAAATAATTTCATTGACAAATTGCCTCAAAAACAACACTTTGGAGCCGGGCATGGCGGCGCACGCCTTTAATCCCAGGACTTGGGAGGCAGAGGCAGGCAGATCTTTGTGAGTTCGAGGCCAGCCTGGTCTACATAGTGAGTCCCAGGACAGTTGGGGCTACAGGGAGACCCTGTCTCAAAAAGACAAAAAAAAAAAAAAAAAAAAAAAAAAAAAAAAAAAAAAAAAACACTTTGGAACATACCTAGTTAAGGAAGTAAAAATCTCTGTAATACAAACTTCAAAACACTGAAGAAGGAATTAAAGAAGACACGAGAAGATGGAAAGACCGCCCATGTTCATAGACTGGAAGCATTAATATTGCAAAAATGACTGTCCTTCCAAAAGCATCAACAGATTCAATGTATCCCAATCAAAATTCTAGCATAATTCTTCACATAAATAGAAAAAAAATCATAAAATTAATGTGGAAACATAAAATGTCCTATTATGGCATTTTCTTATATATGGCACAGACTTACCCCAAACATCCCAAGCAACAATAATGCTGGAAGGTATCACTATACTTAATTTCAAGATATACCAGAGCCATAGTAATAAGAACATCGTGACACTGGAACAGAAACAGATAGGCAGAGCAGTTGAATAGAATAGATATAAGCCTACACAGCTACACCCACCTGATTTTTACAAAGTTGCCAAAAAGACATGTAGAGAAAAGACAGCCTCTCCAACAAATGTTATTGGGAAAATTAGATATTTACACATGGAATATGAAAGTAGGTCCTTATCTTTCACCCTGAATAAAACTGAACTCCAAATTGACCAAAGACTCAACATAAGACCTGAAACTCTGAAAGTGCTAGAGGAAAATATAGGGCATACACTTCAAGGTGGGACTTCTGAATAGGAATCCAGGGGCTCAGGAAATAAGGCTAACAATCACTAAATGGAACCTCATGAAATTAATAGTATCTAATAAATCAAAGGAAACTTAATGGAGTAAAGAGGCAACCTATGCAATGAGAGAAAATGTTCACCAGTTCACATCTGACACAGGATTAATATTTGCAATACTCAAAGAACCAACAACCAATCAAAACATACATGGGCTATGGAACTGAACAGAGTTCTAAAAAGAAGAAATACAGGTGGCTAAAAAATAAATAAATAAAGTATTAAGCATCCTTAACCATCAAGGAAATGTAAAAAAACTACCTTGATGTTTGACCTCACTCCTGTCAAAATGGAAAACAAATGGAAACAAATGTTGGTTAGGATGTGTAGAAAGGAGAACCTGTATCTTCTGTTGCTGGGAGTGTAAACTAGTGCAGTCACTATTAAAATCAGTGTGGAAGTTTCTCAGATATCTACAACAGAACTACAGTATAACCCACCTGTGCCATTCCTGGGTATATACCCAAAGGAGTCTATATCTGTGCTAGTTAGTTATTTGTCAACTGGACACAAACTAGAGTTACCCAGGAAGAGGAAACATCAGCTGAGGAATTTCTTCCATCAGAGTGGCCTGTGGGCATGTCTATAGGGCATTTTAGTTATTGCTAATTGATTATAGGAGGGCCCAACCCACTATGAGCAGTACCAATTGCAGACAGATGAAGCTGGGTTGTATAAGAAAAATAACTAAGCGTGAGCCCAGAAGCAAGTCAGTTGGCAACATGGTCTCTCTACAGTCTTTGCTTCAGATTCTGTTTCCAGGATCCTGCCTTGAGTTCCTGCCTTGGCTCCCCTCAATGGTGGACCATAATCTGTAAGCTAAAATAAACCCTTTCCTCCTCAAGTTGATTTTGATTGTGGTGTTTACCACAGCAACAGAAGGCACACTAGAACAATATCCATCTATAAACGGACTTGCACAGCTATGTTCATTGCTTCTCTACTCACAGTAACTAAGAAATGGGATCTTCCTTCATGTCCATCAACTGATCAATGGTCCAGAGACCCCAAAACAAGACAGTTTATTGACAATTCTAGGTTACCCACTAGAACTACATGATTAGATGCTATTGCTGAAGATATCACACACTTTGCTTGTAATACATAGAGAAATCAAACTGAAATGGGTCAACAAATTCCCTGCCTACTCACTAGCTTTCATGATGTCAGAAAGTGCTATGCAGGCTACATGAAGGGAGTAGTCAAACATCTTACCCAGTTGTGATCACCTATAAGCTACAATATCAACCTGCAAGGCAAGACATGCCCACTGGTGCAATAGTGGCATGACTGTTAAGCTGGTAACCAACTGCTTTCTAATTGGATTTGAGGCCTGCTCCATAGGAAAGAATTCATGTCCGGTACTATAAACCTTATCAAAAGCCCAAAGCTGAGGATATCATATGATCTAGGGGTAACCTACTACTTTTGTTTTACTAAATGGACATGTTGTTAAAATACCTCCTAAATATTTGTGTTCTAGTCTCAGCTTGGTCAGCAAAAGTGGGTGAAGAATATTTCTGAGACTTTTTTAACTGGCCAAAGTTCTGAGAATAAGTGACTGCTGAATGCTCAGCCTGAAGTGGGACATCTATATCACCCCTCCAAGACTGAGGGAACACTGAGGAAAAGATGTCAGAAAGAATGTAAGAACCATGGTATGGGAAGGGGTGCTATGAAATGCTGTCTTCTAGACCTGACATGGCTCTTGTACCCATGAACCCACAGCAGCAGTGGCTACTTGCATAAGACTGGGCTGATCAATTTCATCAAGGATGAGGAAGAGACTCATAAGACTCCACTCCTCCCAGAAGAGCTATAGGCAGTAAATGGTTGCTGGGGAGGGAGAAGTCATATGCCTCACTGGTGTACCACTACTAAGTTCCCCAAGTAAATACCCCTCCTTAATGCATATATGTGCTCAAATAAATAAATCCCCACTCATGCAAGAAACCTTATATGATCAAAGTACACTACATATTTGTAAGAAATTTGTGAAAGAATAAATTTAAATTTTAAAAATTAAGTTTGTAAGATATTATATTTATTAACAAACTCAAGTGTGTGTTGTTCTTCCTGTAGAATTTAAGCTTTGATTAAAGTGATTTATATTTAGCAAATGATTTTGTATTTTAATTTATTTAAAATTAGCTCATGTTTTATATTCATCATGTGACTTTCAAATTTTTATTTATATGACAAGCATACTTAGAAATCTTTTATACCAATTTATCTCATTTACTTAGTTTTAATAGTTATTTTTAGACTTAATGAAATTCAGATGTCAGGCAAATATAGTCAGCATTTTAATCAATTTTCTTGCTAAAGGAAAGTTAATGTGTTTATTGGAAACTTTTAAAAATATTTTTATTTTTGTTTAGAATTGCATGTGATGTACTTTTTAATTTAAAAACATTTTATTTTCATTGCTTTCTTTAAGAAGTAAGATGATTACATTGAAAGATTTTGTAGAGGTTGGGGAATTTGGACAGGGAATGGATGGCAAAGCCACATTATAGGAACACTGACAAATTTCCCATTAGTGTTGGAGCTTGATAATACAGCTTTTTCAGTAACCAATATTCAAAAATTATGGTAGACATATAGAATTTTGAAGTTATATTCTAAGCTAAAATTGAATATTTTTAGTTTGAGAATTATATCAGTTACTATTATTATTTTTTTAACTTCCCAAACCGTGATTTTTGTCCCTTGAAGTTCAATTAAGGCAGAGATGAAGGTATCCTCTGGATGTAGAAGAGTAAAAATGGGAACATGGCTCCAGCTCATAAAAGAGGAACACAGCTCCAGCTCACAGGAGGGGACCACAGCTCTAGGTTCACTGGAGGAGACTGCAACTCCAGGTCACAACAGGACTGCTATAGCTCCCAGGGCAGAACCACAGCTCCTGCTCACTGGGGCTAGAAGGGGCCCATAGCTCCAAGATGACAGAAGGGGACCACAGCTCCACCTCACAGGAGAGGACCATAGATCCAACACACATGATGAGACCACAACTCCAGCTCACAAAAGGGGACAACAGCTCTAGCTCACAGGAAGGGACCATAGCACCAGGATCACAGGAAGAGACCTCAGCTCCAGCTCACAGTAGGGGATCATAACACCGGCTCACAGGCAGAGACCACAGCTCCAGTTGACAGTAGGTGACCACAGCTTCAGGTTCACAGGAGGGGACCACAGGCCCAGCTTACAGGAGGGGACCACAGCTCCAGGTTCAGGAAAAGAACCTCAGCTCCAGGTTCACAGGAAGAAACCACAACTAAAGATTTATGAGAAGGGACCAAAGACCCAGCTTGCAATAAGGGGACCACAACTCTGGCACATGGAGGGGACCACAGATTCTGATTTATGAGAGGAGACCATGACTCCAGTTTCATGGGAGGGAGCACAGCTCCAGCTCACAGGAGGGGACCACAGCTCCAGGTTCATGGGATAGGACCATAGTTTCTGGGTCATGGGAGGAACTACAGCTCCAGGTTGATGGGAGATGTATTAGTTAATTTTCTGTTGCTGTGATAAAGCATGATGACCAAGGCCATTTATGGAAGGAAGAGACTGACTGAGCTTACAGTTAAGGGTTCATAATGGCAGGGGAGGCATGGTCGTAGGAAGTGGCCAAAGCAGAAAGCTGAGCAATCACATATTCAAGCAGACACAGGAGTCAGAGAGCAACTGGAAAATCTGGCAAAGCTTAAGAACTCTCAAAGCCCACCCTGTGACATGCTTCCTCCAGCATGGCCACACCTCCTAAAACCTCCAAAAAAGGAGCCTCCAACTGGCAACAAAATGTCCAAATTCTTGGGGCCTATGGGGGACATTCTCATTCAACCCATCACAGGAGGGGACTACAGCCCCAGCTCACAAGAGGGGACCAGAGCTCTGGCTCACAGAGAGGGGAGACTATAGCCCCAGGTTCACAGGATGGGACAACAGCTCTGGCTTATAGGAAGGCACCACGGCACAGCTCACAAGAGTGCTACAGGTTCACAGGACGGGACCACAGCACCAGCTCAGGAGTAGACCCCAACCCACGCATTTGGGCAGAGACCACAACTCTTGCTCATAGGAGGAAACCACATAGTCAGCTCACAGGAAGGGACCACAACTCTCGCACACCACAGCTAAAGATTCACAGGAGGGGACTGCAACTCCATTTCATGGGAGCGGGTCACCACTTCAGGCTCCCAGCAAGGAACCTCAAGTGCAGGATCATAGGATGGGACCACAGCTCCAAATTCACAGGAGGCAATAACAGTCCCATTGTGTGTGTGTGGGGGGGGGGAACCACAGCTCTGGGCTCATGGGAGACAACCGTAGTTTCAGGTTCATAGGACAGGTACACAGCTCCAGGTTCACAGGAAGGGACCCCAGCTTCCAGTTCACAGGAGGTGAACACAGTTCCAGGCTCACAGGAGCGGGTCACTGTTTTAATTATGCTGATTCCTATTATTTCCATCTCCATTGCTCTGTGCACATTATTATACTTGTGTTTAAGGTAGACTGTTTTCACTTCCAGACTAGTGTTATGCAGAGAGCTGCCACTGACACTGTCTTGGCTCTTCGGTCATTTTCTTTTGTAAGTGCTAATTGCTTTCTTGTTTGAACCCAGCTTGTCACCTGAATAATGAGGATGACAAACTGACTCTGGGTGGATGTTACAGTGACCACCTGGAGGCCCAGTCCCTGGCAAGGAAGGTACTCTGGGGTGCAGCATGGTGGGGTAGTCGCAATATTACATGGAGTTGTCTTTTGCCAAGAGCCACCACCACTACCATCTTGTGTCTTCAGTCATTTTCTTTGTCTTTCTTTCTGATTTTTATTTATTTATTAATTATTTATTTATTTTTATGTATATAAGTGTTATGCCTCCATGTAGGTAAGTGTATCCACAATGTGCAGTGCCCATGGAGGACAGAAGAGGACATCAGATCCCCTGGAAATGGAGTTGAGAAAGTTGTTAGTCTCCTTATGAGTGCTGGAATTTGATCCCAGGTCTTCTGCAAGAGCACCTAGAGTTCTTAACTGCCAAGCCATCTCTCTAGCCATGAGTCATTTTCTTTCTTAATTGCCAAGTCCTTTCTTATCTGAGCCCAGCTTGTCACCTGAATGATGATGATGGGTACCTAATCATTGGTGCACAGTGCAGTGGCCACCTGCAAGCCCAGACCCTGGCAAAGGAGGTGCACTGGGGTGCATCACAGGGGTGGTTACAAGCACCTCCTTGTTGTACCTGCAGCCAGGTCCTTAAACCCCAAGCTAGGTGGCTGGGGGAATGGTGCACTAGGGCATGGGTGTCAAATATCTGACCACATAAACTTTGGATGAATATAATCTTGACTGAGTGACAGCCCAGAGAAACATACTAATATTCTGAAGACATTCCTACACTTGCCAACAAATCAAAATCAATTTATTTGTCAAAGATTTATTTAAGTTCTGTGAATAAATTAGCATTTTACTTTATTTGAGTGCTCACTTACATAAAAGCTAACTGGTACCATGCAAACAATATAAAAACATAAGAATACAAAATATAAGCATAAGAACCCAAAGGTTTTATACTTTTTGTTAAATTTTATCACTGTTTATTATTATTATTATTATTATTATTATTATTATTATTATTATTATTGTGTGTGTCTATGTCTGTGTCTGTGTGTGATGTGATGTGAGTATGGGTGTGGGTGTGGATGTGCATATGCCAGCGCCTGTGTCAAGGTATGTATTCAGAGGTCAGAGGAGAACAAAGGACAACTTTCAGGAACTGGTTTTCTCTTTCAACCACGGCTTCTGGAGATCAAAGTCAGGTTGTCAGGCATATCGGTCACTTTTTGTCAAGTTGATACAAACTAAGTCACATGGGAAGAAGGAATCTCAATTGAGGAATTTCCTCTATCAGACTGGCCTCTGGGCCTGTCTGTGAGACATTTTCTTAATTGTTAAGTGATGTAGGAGGGCCCAGCCCACTGTAGGCAATGCTATCCTTGGCCCTGGCTATATAAGAAGAGTAGCTGAGCAAGCCAGGGGAAGCAAGCCAGAAAGCAGGTTTCACATCACCTGCTTCAGTTTCTGCCTCTAGGTTCCTGCCTCGAGTTTCCATTTTGGCTTCCCTTGATGATGGACTGTGAGCTGTAAACCAAATAAACCCTTTCCTCCCCAAGATGTTTTTGGTCAATGTTTATCACAGGAACAGAAACTAAACTACAACATGTGGCAAGCCCACTGTGGTGGTTTGATAAGAGTATCCTCCATAGACTCCAAGTATTGGACACATGGTCCCTAGTTCATGGTGCTGTTGGGGAGGGTCAAAAAACCTTTAGCAAGTATGGCCATGCTGGAGGAAGCCCTGGGGGCTAGTTTTGAGAATTGTTGTCTTGCTGGATTTCTAAATATGTTCTGCTTCCTGTACCTGCTTGAAGATAAAAGCTTTCTGCTCAGCCACCTCTTGTCCCTGCTTCCCCTGCATTATGATCTCTGGAGAAAGAACCAAGCAGACTCTTCCTTCTACAAGTTAACTTGGTCAGGATGTTTTAATCACAGCAACAGAAAAGTAACTAATTTACCCACTGAGCCATCTTGCCAGCCCCTAAATTTTATTAAATTTAACATTTGTCAGTTTCTTAGATGGTTAATGTGATTATTTTCTCCATGTCTCTAAGCATTCCTTAACCTTAAATCTGTTCTTTCAAAGGTTTGACTCTCAATTGAAACAAAATAGAAAACTGTATCTCAAGACTTCTTGGTAAGACTGTAGAGTAGAAACCTCACTACAAGCTGTGTGTAGTGGCACTCCTTTAAACCCAGCACTCAGGAGGCAGAGGCGGGAGGATCTCTGTGAGATCAAGGACAGCTGGTCTACATATTGAATTCCAGGCCAGCTGGTGGTAAAGGGAGACCCTGACTCATAGAGACTAAACAAAACACTACTGAGTGAAGAATGGATCTTTGAAGAAATCAAGAAGGAAAATTTGAAAATTCCCAAAATAAGATGAAAGAGAAAACACAACATATCGAAAGCTGTGGGATACAGTGAAAACAGACCTAGGAGGAAGTTTACAGCTCCAAGTGGCTACAACAGAAAATAAAAGCAATCTCAAATAAATAACTTAATGATACACCTTAATCTCTGGAAAATGCCAAAACCCAAATTAGAATACAGAAAGAAATCATTAAAATCAAGATCAAAGTTAATAACATAGAAACAAAAATATAATTCAAAGTTATGGGTGATGATGCTGGAGTTGGGCTCAGTGGTTGAGAGGACTTGCTGCTCTTTCAAGTCCTGGGTTCAATTAGCAGCACCTACATGGGGACTCACTACCTTCTGTAACTCTGACTCCAGCGATTTGATGCCCTCTTCTGGACACTTCAGGTACCAGTCATGGACATGATGTACATACATATATGAAGGCAAATATACATATACATCAAAAATAAAACAAACCTTTAAAAAAATTAAATAGAAATTTTAAAAATTGTATTAAAGAGTTTTAACAATAATAAAATGTTTTTGAAAAAATAAAGAATCAGAGGCTGGAGAGATTGCTCAGTGGTTAAGAAAACTTGCTGTTCTTCCAGAGAACCTGGGTTCAATTCCCAGCATGCATATGCAACTGCAGTTCCAGGGATGCATTTACATACATGCAGGCAAAACACTAATACACATCATATAAAAATAATAAAATACTTAAAAAAAATCAGTGAAACAAAGAGTTGGTTCTTTGAAAATATAAACAAAACTAGGCAACAGAAGAAAAGAATGCCCAAGTTAATAAAATTAGACATGTAAAGGGAGCCATTAAAACAGATACCAATGACATGCAAAAACTTATTAGGTCTTGCCTGAAAACCACATATTTCAGTCTCCTACAGTTCTTCATGCTCAGGCTCCTTCTTTCCCTTTACATCCCTGATTCCTATCCATTTTCCTGGCTCCCATAGTTACATCAGGATATATACTCACGAGTAAGGATTTGGTGCTAGTGTTACCAAGGGAGAAATGGGTAAAATGGGGGTATTTAAATGAGAGGGGGACAGAGATGGTTATACAAGGAACTAAGGGGGTAACAGGAAAGAAGGAGCTCAAGGGGTGGGGCACGGGAGACAGGAATTATCAAGGGTAAAATGGGGTAACTGGAGAGGGAAAATGGAGGGTTGGACAGGGAGAAAGGAAAAAATAATGTTTAGCTGATATGAAAATCCAGAGGGAAATGTATTAATTCAAAACCTATTGAAAATTATATATATCTCTACATGAGTTCACATGTATAGCTGAAGGCTATATAACAAGAAACAGTGCCAGACAGACCAAACCTCCCTTTGAGTTGTTGGCCAGGGTGGTCCAAGAGACCCCCAAAATTACACAGGCTATCGTCACAGCCCTTGATTGCCTCCCAGAACTTGAAGCAAAGACCCTATTGCTGAAGACAGGGCATACTTCAAACACAGGGTTTGAAGTAATGGAGCTGGAACTGACCTGGAAGCCACTTTCTCTGAAGGCTAGCTCTCCTATTTTTGGAAAGCACTATACAGGCTGCTAAGGGAGAATATTAATCAATGGTCCAACCCCAGCTTTAAGGTCTAATAACTACCACAATGACTGGCACAGCAAACTATACTGAGGCAGTAGTGGCACTTTTATCTTGGGGGTAACCAACAGCTACCTAATTGGACTTAAAAAAAACCCACTCAGTGGGAGGAAATGTGTGGTATTGTAAACATAGCCCAATACACATAGCTGGAGAGGTGACAGATCTTAGAGAAAACCCCAAGGGTATAATATCCCTAGACAAATGTATTTTTTTGTTATGTGCTAAATATGAATCCTAATATTTACAGACAAGCATGCCAGTCACTAGTCATCAAAGAAGCTTCTTTTGCAACAGATGGAGACTATTACAGAGTTCTACAACTGTCATACATAGAGATTGTCTGTGAAATTCCCAACTCTAAGTGACACATCTACAATGGTACCTCTCCACCTAAGGCTCATGGAACATAGGGGAACAAGAGGTAAAGAGAATACTAATGAATTTCTCAACTCTCAACAACAAAACTCCCTCATGTAACAGAGGGCCATGAACACAAAAGGACATAAATGTAAAGTAGAGACTAAGAGTCTGCAGAGTGTGGGTCCTTGGACAGGACTCCTATATTAAATTTCACTCACCCAGAGCTCAGGGACCATTGGCTAAAAGGGGCAGAAAGACTGTAAGAACCAGGGAGGAGGTGCATGACAACATGGAAATAGAGTCTTACGGGTTCCTGGGACCTTGCTCACATAAACCTACAGCAATGGTGTCAGCAAGCACAAGACACATGCAAACTCAAGCAGATAAAAACCCAGCACGGAATTGTGGAAATGAGCAGCAGGACCCAATCTTAGCCAAAGAACTATTGGTAGCTGATTATGGCTGAGTAAGGAAAAGCTGATCTTCTTAAAGGGAGGCACTTGAGATAGACTGAGTAGACCTCAGTGGACAAACTTGTACTGAGGAACATCTGGGGACGCTAACTTGACTCTTAACATAAATGACAGAATGCATGAAATCCAGTGTGTGTAGGGGGGGTGGTTATGAGAGGGTGTCAATGGGGAAGGGGGTATAAAGATGATTAAGAAGTTCTGTATGAAATACACAAAAATTCAATAAAAAATTTACAAAAAATTCCCCACATATTCCACTAAACTGAAAAGTCTAATAGAAATGGATGAATTTCTAGATGCACATAACTCAGCAAAATTAAATCAATATGAGATAAACAATTTAAATAAATCTATAACAAACAGTGAAACTGAAACAGTAATTTAAAATATTCAAACCCAAATTCATTGGTACATTTGAAGAGACCTTCAAAAAAAAACTAACACCAATGCTTCCCAAACTATTTCCAGAAAACAGAAAAGGAACAATACCAAACTTTTTAATAAAGCTAGTATTGCCCTGATAACAAAATCAGATAACAACACAAAAACAACAAAAACAAACTTACAGAACAATCTCCCTCATGAACAGACACAAAAAAATTTCAACAAAATACTTGCAAAGTGTTCAAGAACACATCAAAAATAGCATTCACCACGATCAAGTTGGTTTAATTCCAGAGTTGCAATATCAGTTCAATATTCACACATCAAAAATTATTGCATTTATGGTCTCAGTGGCAGATCACATGAGCATCTTGATAAATTCAGAAAAGGCTTTTAACAAAATCCAACATCCCCTCATGTTAAAAGTCCTGAGGAAATTCAGAATAGAAGGAATATATCTCAACATAATGAAGGGTACATATGACTAACTTGTAAGCAACATTATATTAAGTGGGGTAAAACACAAAGCATTTCCACTAAAATCAGGAATAAAACAAGGGCATTTGCTGGACCTGGTAGTTCCTCAACCCTGGTATCCTTATCTTCCATTCCTATTTCTAGTAAACTGAAGCCACGTCTTATACCCCTTTTGTACCTCAACACAAAGTGACCTGAAGTTTAAACACCAAACAACTTAACTGGGCCACAAACTGACAAGTTAGGGTAACAGCAAACAAAAATCTAAACATTCGCTCAACAAAAGCAAGATCAGTCCATGCCAAGAAACATCACCACCAACATAATTCCAAATGTCTAGGTCCCACTGAGAAACACAAACAACACAAATAACGAAGACTCCTTCAGAAATTAGCACCTCCACTGTCGTGTTTCCCAAGAGGGGCAACTTAGCTGATGCACAAGACAATTTCAAAACAGCAACTGTCAGTATGTACAGGGAATGAATTAAAAAAATGGAATGAAGACCAGGACAACAGGAACAGTCGAATGAAATAAGCAAAATAATTCAACATATGAACTTAGTTCTGGAGTGTCTTTAATCCCAGACACTGGAGGCAGAGGCAGGAAGATCTGAGTTCAAGGCCAGCTTGGTATACATAGTGAGCTCAAAGCTAAGCAGAGCTTCACAGTAAGAACCTCTCTCAAGGCAACCTGAAATGAAAAACTCAGTCAGACAAAAGGCTCAGATGAAGGTCTCACCAACTGATCTGATAAAGTGGAAGAGAGAATATCATATCTTGAAATCAAATTATAGAAAACGGTTCACTCAGTTAAAGAAAATGGTAATCGAAAATAACCCAGGAACAGAACATGGATGAATTCTGGGACACTATAAAAATACCAAACATAGGAACATAGGATTAGAAGAAGAAACTCAGGTCAAAGGTACAGAAGATATTTTTAACAAAACCCTAAATGTTCTGTGGCATTTATAGACATAACTGTGTCCCTGACTTGCTTTTCTCTTCCAGATGGAGCCTTTAGTTTGGTCCAGATGGAGACTTTAGAGTCTGGTATCAGAAAGGAAAAAGTCTCTCTCAATTCCCCATATCCCAGGCCTGAGATAAATCTCAAATCTGTAGCTGGCCCTCTGCATGATTCACCTCCCTAATTCACCTGCTTCTTTTCCACTTGCTATGAATACTCTACTAGCTGACTCACGGATACTGCACCACTCAGCACTCCAGGAAAACTTCTGAACAGATTCCAAGCAGCTGCAGTTTTCCCAGGGCTACTGTCGCCCCATGCAGTGTTTATTATTATGTCAACATCATAATCACCTGGACAAAGAAACTGACTCTTAAATTGAGTTTTTAAGAGTGGACTCAAATTCGAGGACATTAATTCCCCTAGCCATCTATTAGAACTGTATTCCAGAACTGTGTGATGTATCTCTCTTGTCCCCTCAACCAGTGCAGATGGATCAGTCTGTATCCTTACCCTATGCCAGTGGAACTGTTTCTGGAACCCTGTTTCTCCCACTGTGTCCCCAGATCAGGCCACACCCATATTTTTTTTCAAAATGGTTTCTCCAGCCTGATTGAGGAAATACAAATTCAAGTTCAGCTCCATCCTTAATCTCCACAGACTATCTGGTTTTTCATCCCTAGTCAAGGGACATATTTCATCCCATATTCATCCAAATTCAGGTGTCCTTCCTAACCTTCTCTGTGTCCTATGGAGATAAGTGAGTCACTGCTTGCAGCACTTTGTTAATTCTCAGGCATATCCACATTTATCCATTATCTTTTTGGGTGGAGTACCAAGATAAGGTTGCCAAGGAGACCCCTGGTCATCAGACCAAGGGCATGGTGTTGCTGGTATAAATTAAAAGCCAGTAGTCCAAATACCATCTAAATATTTGTTATAACACATTGTTTAGGAAATGACAAGAAAAAAAAGTCAGGACATGTTCAGTACAGATGCACAGTGTTTTCTGAATGTTTTTGAGTTCAGCTCACAGATGAGGAGTTGGCAGGTATGGAAGGGTCAACTCTATTTACTACTGAGACCTTCTCAGGAAGTTTGCTCACCCCTGGTCCTGGAGGGAAGGACTGATGGCCATATATGTTTGCTGGGTTTTCCCCACTCCCCAGGTTTTCTGCCCCTTCTCACATGGCTTCTCCCCACATACTGATTCCCACATGGCTGAAGTTCTTTTTCCAAAATGAAAAGCAACAAATTATTTGCATTACATAATAAGAGGAGTGTGCTGAGCACGGGAGGACTGATTCTCTAGAACAGATCTCCCACCTCCTCTGAGGCCCAGCTGTGGTCCTCGCTCCACACGTGGTCCTGGGCATCCAGGCCTTGATGTTGGGCCTCGCCCATTGCCAGGCACTAAGACATTTTCTATTATTTTTCTGTTGCTCTTCTGCAGCCCCAGTATACCTTCACCTATGTCCTTTGGAAGTTTTAATAAAAAAAAAAAAGAAAAAAAGAAACAGAAAGTACTATAATAACTAACCTTAGACAATTCTCAAACTAAAAATATGTAATTGTATTTTAGAATAAAAACTCACAATTCTGTATGTCCACCACAATTT
The DNA here is from genome assembly GCF_000622305.1 of Nannospalax galili. Classification (NCBI taxonomy): domain Eukaryota; kingdom Metazoa; phylum Chordata; class Mammalia; order Rodentia; family Spalacidae; genus Nannospalax; species Nannospalax galili. The sequence continues at coordinate 480,961 of NW_008344644.1, forward strand.
TTTGAATATTTTTTACTGGAAAACTGTATTATTTACTACCAAACTCCAACAATGAGAAATTTGTCACTGTTGCTATGAGTTTGCCATTCACTCCCTTTCCAAATTCTCCAACCAATACAAAGTTTTTCAGTGTAATCACATTATATCTTAAATAAAGCAATGCTAATATTAAAAAAAAAGTCACTAGTCCTTATGTCCATTAATAAAAGTCATTCCTATAGCCCTGCAGAAGCCAAGAGTTAGGGTCCCAAGATATACCCTCTTATTAACTTTGGGCTTTGGGATTCATTTCTAGCCATATAGGAACATCTGCCTGAGATAGGCCCTTTTGATCACTGCTTCTTCTGTTGAAAGTTGAAAATCAATAGCTCATGGACATCA
>NW_008344644.1:482091-510779 GCF_000622305.1 Nannospalax galili
TTTTTTTTTAAATCATTTTTAGCCCCTCACAAGGCGAGCTGATTTAGGGTGTCCCGGGCCTGCCATTGCTCCCTCTCCTGTTGCTGGGTGTGTCGGCCTGCACATTTGCTCTCCCTTCTTAGAGCTTGTACATGGTGCATGTCAGTCTTAGACTCATAAGATGGCACTTGTTGACCTATTTGCCTACATGAAATATACATACACATGGCTTTATCTGTTTCTGTGTGAGAAATACTGAAGAAGAAAGAATACTTGTGAGATTTTGTGTCTTGTAGTTACAGAAACCAGTGACTTTTAAGGACATTGCTGAAGTTCACTCAGGAGGAGTAGATGACTCTGAACTCTGCTTGGAGAAGTCTATACAGAGGAATTGTTGAGAAACTATATAAATCTCATTGCAGGGGCTGGAGAGTTGGCTCAGCGGTTAAGAGCACTTGACTGCTCTTGCAGAGGAACCAGGATTTGATTCCCAGCACCCACATGGCAGCTGACAACTGTCTGTAACTCCAGTTCCAGGGAATCCAATCCCCTTTTCTGGCCTCCAAAGACTTTGCATGACAAAAGTGCACTTATACATGCAGGCAACACACTCATACATATAAAACAATAAATAAAACCTTAAAAAAAAGAACACAAAGGATTTCATTGAAGTACAGCGTGGTGAGTCAGTCAGTTCAGAGGGATTACCCATAGGAGCAGGAGCAACTTAAAGGTGATGAAATTCCTGAATTTCCATAGCAGCCAGATCCTAACACTGGACTCACCCTCCAGTCAACCTTCTACCAATATATTCTAACACCCTCCAAGTTCATGAAGCTGACAGGAGGGACCATTTACTCAGGGAAGAGTCTTGTGCCCATCCCTTTTCATAATATAGATACTGGCAGGACTGTCTTGTTTAGTTCATTACTATTACTGCAGGCCAAGGTCTCCTGTGGGTCACCACAGCTGCTGTGCTTCAGCATGGCTACGGTCGTGTCAAGTTTACAAAAGGTTTAACTGACAAACCTTTACTTTAATAATGTACACACACACACACACACACACACACACACACACACACACAAAACCTCTTCTAGGAGCCAAAGTGGTGTTTTCTCAGCCAGAGCTCAGAAGCTGGCCACACCAGCCTCTGGAAATTGGCTTACCATCACCTCTGCAGCTCTGGCTAGGGCTGGCTGCAAATGTGGCTTGGTTACCTTCCATGATGAGGCTGAGCTGTCAGCTGTCGTTCAGGTGTGCCCACTGGAGCACCCTAAGAGCTCCAAGGGATTAATGAATTGCTGAAAAGTTTGGAAGAAGTCAAGCCAAAGTTCTCATTTGATGCTGCTTGGGTACACCTTCCCAGTCTGCGGTTGTGGACACTCTGCTAAGCTGGAGTGACTCACATGAAGAGTAATTAAACTCTTCTGATACTTCAGGTAATATATTTTAGGAAGAGCTATCAGATCTCCTTTTCTTTATAATAAATGTATCAATGGAAAAGTGGTTCTTTGGAACCTGAACTGTACTGACATTGTATCAGTGATAAAAGTATCACATTTAAGAATCTTGTGTCTGCAGCTCCCCCACCCCTTCTCTCCTCCTAGCATGGGCACTGGCCCATTTCTTCTCTTGGCACCTCAGACCTCTGGACAGTTCCTGGAGCCCTCAAGCCTGTTCCTTCTCCCACCTCCTTTGCATACCAACCTTCATTCCTGGCTGTCCCACCTCAAACTGGATTCCTGAGACCAGCCTCCTTCCCTGACTGCCTGAGAGTCCTGAATCCTACCTCTACCTAGCGATCCTCCCAAACTGTAATGTGACTGCTGACTAGAGGGATCCAGACCTTAGGAGAAAGCCTGAGAGCATCTGAGCCTCAGCTCACTTGGGCCTCTGTGGGAACTCCTGAGCAGCGGGATGAAAGCCGTCTGGCCCTTCCAATATAAAATCAAAAGAGAACCTGAAGCCTAGACCAACCAGCTTTTCATGCCCAATAAGTAAAACACAAAGTCATACAAAGTATACAAAAAGAAGCAGACCTGAGCTCAACAAAGGAAAGCCTGAGTCTCACATAAGAATCAGAAACTACAAAAGAAATCCATGTGTCAAAGTCACAGCTAAAAAATAACATGAAAAAAACAAATACCCCACTAAGTAACAACAGTCCTATAGAGGAGTACAATGAGAACACCCCTAGTACAATGATAATACAGGACATAGAATTTAAAAGAACAATTATGTACATGATAAAAGAATTCAGTGAATTTAAAGAACACACACAGAAATCAAAGAACTGAAAGAAGATAGGGATAAACTTCTGAATTAATTCAGAAGAGTTACAAATATTGAAGAAGACTCGGGATAAAATGAAGAAGAAAGTGAAATACTCAATAAGCCAATTATAAATGACAAGAGAAAGCCTCATCAATAGGATGAATGAAATGGAAAACAGAATATCAAGACTAGAAGATAAACCGGACAAATTAGACCATTCAAGCAAAGATTATGAAAAATTTGAGAAAACACAAGAATTCTGTGACACTATAAAAAGACCAAACTTACAATTCATAAACATAGAGAAAGGAGAAGAATCTCAGGCTAATGGTATAGACCAGATCTTCAACAAGATTGTAGTAGAAAATTTCCCAAAATTAAAGAAAGACATGACCATACAAATACAAGAAGCACACAGAACACCAAATAGGCTGGGCCAGAAAAGAAACTCTCCATGGCACATCAAGTAAAAACACTAAATGTACAGAACAAAGAGAGAATACTGAAAGCTGCAAAAGGAAAGTCACATATCAAGGAAAGCCCATCAGAACTAGAGCTGACTTTCCAGTGCAAACTATGAAAGCCAGAGGAGCCTGTACCAAAGTAATCCAGTTCTAAATGACCACAGACGCCAACCCAGATTCTTTTACCCAGCCAAAATGTCTATTATACATGAAGGGGAAAGAAAAATCTTCCATGACATAAATACGCTAAAAGAATTCATGTCCACAAAATCAGCCTTTCGAGAGTTCTTGAAGCAACAAAAGACCTGAAGAAAGGAACAACTATACCCAAGGGATAACAGAAAGCAACTTAATGAAGGTATAGCTGTGGAAATGCACAGTTACAACAAGAATGTGAACAAAAACCAAAATGAAAGGAATCAATACACATCTTTCATTAATAATGTTAAATATCAATGGACTGAACTCCCAGTCAAAAGACACAGACTAGTTGAATGGATTAAGAAACAAAACCCATCATTTTATCTGGAAGAAACCCATCTCACTTTCAAGGACAGACACTACCATAAGGTAAAACGATGGAAAAAAATATTCCAAGCAAATGGTACTCAGAAAAAAGCAGGAGTTGGAATTCTAATATCTGACAAAACAGACTTCAAACTAAATCTAATCAGAAGAGATAAAGAAGGCCACTTCATTCTGATCAAAGGAATAACTAACCAAGAAGACATTACAAATCATGAACATATATTCACCAAACTCTGGGGCATGTCATAAAAACACCACTACAGGACTTTAAGACCCAGGTTAATCACAACTCTTTAATAGTAGGGGACTTTAATACCCCATTGTCTCCATTAGATAGGTCAACAGGACAGAGAATTAAGAGACATCTGAATCAAACAACACCATATATCAAATGGGCCTAACAGACATCTACCAAACATTTCACCCAAATGCCAAAGAATTTATTTTCTATTCAGGGCCCCATGGAAGTTTCTCCAAAATCGACCACACACTAGAGCACAAAACAAGCCTCAAAAAACACAAAAAGATTGAAATAATTCCATGTTTTCTATCAGACCACAATGCAATAAAACTTAAAATCAATACCGGAAGAAACCATAGTACCTACATGAACACATGGAGATTAAACAACACACTCCTGAATGAAGAATAGATCAAAAGAGAAATTAAAAAAGAAATAAAAGAATTTCTGGAACTAAATGAAAAGGACAATACAACACAACAAAACCTCTGGGACACACTGAAAGCAGTTCTTAGAGGGAAATTTATAGCTCTACGTGCCTACATCAAAAACTCGGAAAGAACACAAATAAATGACTTAACACTGCAACTCAAGACACTTGAAAAGCAACAGCAAACAAAACCCAAACCCTACGTTCTAGACAGAGAACCAGAAAAACCAGAGCAGAAATTAATGAAATAGAAACAAACAATACAAAGAATCAATGAATCCAAGAGCTGGTTCTTTGAAAAGATAAACAAGATTGACAGGCCCTTAGCCAAATTAACCAAAAGAAAGAGCACATCCAAGTCAACAAAATCAGAGATGAAAGGGGAAACATCACAACAGACACCAAAAAGATCCAGAACGTTATGAGGGAATACTTTAAAAACCTATAAACATAAAAAGAAATGGACAGGTATCTAAAAGCATGAGAATCACCAAAACTAAACCAAGAAGAGATCAACAGCTTAAACAGACCCATAACACATAAGGAAGTTGAAACAGTAATACAAAAACCTCCCGACCAAAAAAAAAAAAAGGCCCAGGACCAGATGGATTTACAGCAGAATTCTACCAGACACTTAAAGAAGATCTATATCCAATACTACTTAATTTATTCAAAAAATAGAAATGGAGGAAGAACTTCCAAATTCTTTCTATGAAGCCAGCATCACCCTAATATCAAAACCAGGTAAAGATACAACCAAAAAAGAAAACAATAGACCCATATCCTTAATAAACATAGATGCAAAAATTCTCAACAAAATACTTGCAAACCACATACAGACACACATCAAAAGGATCATCCACCATGGTTCAATATACATAAGTCAATAAACATCATAAATCATATAAATAGTCTCAAAGACAAGAACTGCATTATCCTCTCAATAGATGCAGAGAAGGCCTCTGACAAAACTCAGCATGCATTTATGTTTAGAGTCCTAGAGGGAACTGGACTGGAGGGAACACACCTGAACATAATTAAAGCCATATATGACAAACCCAGAGCCAACATCACTCTAAACAGAGAAAAACAGGAAGCATTCTCATTAGAATCAGGAACCAGACAAGGCTGTCCACTATCTTCACTCCTTTTTAACATAGTGCTGGAAATTCTTGCAAAAGGAGTAAGACAAGAAAAGAAAATTAAAGGAGTAATAATTGGAAGAGATCAAATTATCCCTTTTTGCAGATGATATGATACTATATCTAAGAGAAGCCAAAAATTCCACCAGAAAACTCTTAGAAATGATTAACACATTCAGTAAAGTGGCAGGTTACAAAATTAATGTACAAAAATCTGTAGCCTTTCTATATACCAATAACAAGCAATCAGGGAAAGAGTAGGTGAAAACATTCTCTTTCACAATAGCCTCAAAAAAAAAAAATCTCAGAATACACCTGACCAAAGACATTAAGTACCTCTACAATGAAAAATTTTGAATCTTTAAAGAAAGAGATTGAGGAAGACTTCAGAAGATGGAAGGACCTCCCATGCTCATGGACTGGAAGAATTTATATTGTGAACATGACCATCCGACCAAAAGCCATTTATAGATTCAATGCAATGCCAATCAAAATCCCCATGACATTCTGCACAGAATTGGAAAAAAGCATCCTACGATTCCTATGAAAGCACAAAAGACCTTGGATAACCAAAGCAACCCTGAGGACTAAGAGCAACGCTGGGGGGATTACTATACCAGATTTTAAACTGTATTACAGAGCTATAGTCATAAAAACATGGTACTGGCACAAAAACAGATCCACAGATCAATGGAACAAAACTGGAGACCCAAATATGAGTACACGCAATTTCAACTACCTGATATTTGAAAAAGGGGCCAAGAACTCTCACTGGAGAAAAGAGTATTTTCAGCAAATGTTGTTGGCAAGACTGGATCTCCCACCTGTAGAAGAATGAAACTAAACCCCTACCTTTCACTTTGCACAAAAGTCAACTTCAAATGGATCAAAGACCTCAATGTGAAGCCTAAAACTCTGAAACTGTTAGAAGAAAACACTGGCAATAACCTACAAGATATAGGTGTAGGAAAGGATTTTCTAAACTGGACATCAATTTCTCAGGAAATAAGGTCAAGAATCAGCAAGTGGGACCTCATAAACTAAAAAGCTTCTGTACATCAAAAGAAGCAACAAGAAAGTGAAAAGCCATAGAGTGGGAGAAAATCTTCATCAGCAACACATCTGACAGAGGTTAACATCCAGTATAAAGAACTCAAAAACCAAAGGATCAAGAAAGGAAGTAACCCAATTAAGAGATGGGCTAAGGAGGAGCCTCTGGCTCCTTTCTTTTACTGGTTCCATCTCTGTGAAGATAAGTCAAAGGTCTTGTTCAACCGTGGCTGGCTTCACTTGGAAGCATGGAGCAAATGTTTACTTTGTGTTGACCCTCCTCTTTGTAGCCTGGACACTGGTTCAAGTCCATCTGGTGGTGTCTCCATGGCCTCCCTGAACAAGAGGACAGGTGACTCACCACAGTTACAGGACATTTTGAGAGATGCTCCATAGTTCCCTGGAACTTAGTTGACCTTGGAAAGCAAGAAGCAAAAACTGCCCTCTGACCATTTTGGTATAGGCCTCAAAGTACGGCTATTAAACATCCAAGGTTAGTTCCACCAATCTGGTACTTTTAATTACCATGTGCTATGTAGGCAAAGCTTGGGCTAAAGGCTACATAACAAGAAACAACGCCAGACAGGAGGTATCTTTGAGTTGCTGGCCAGGGTGGCCCAAGACGCAGACAGTAACCCAGCATAGAACTGGGAAAATGAATAGCAGACCCCCGACCTTATCAAAAGGAATGTTGGCAACTGATTGCTGCTAGATGAAGAAGAGCTGAGCCTCCTAAAACAAGGGACTCTAGATAGGCTGACTAGATTCAGTAGATGGACAAGCACTGGGGAATGGCTGGGGGCACTGACAACACAGTAGGCAGTAACAGGGATGACAGAATATATGGGCTTCAGTGGGTGGGGGAGGCTATGGGAGGGTGCCATTTGGGATGCAGGTATAAAGATGAGTAAGATTGTTTGGGATGTTCTGTATGAAATACACACAAAATCAATAAAATAATAATAATAATAATCATCATCTTGTGTCTAAAACTATCTTCAAGCTCGCAGGCCAGATGTGAAGAAGGGCCTATAGAAACTAATGGCTGCCAAACAGGTGACGCAAAACTGACTAAAGGATCATCATTCACAGTGTGACCTAAGCTCAAGAGATGCTATCCCAACACACCTGATAGTTCCCTGCGCAGCTGTTACAGAAACATGCTTCAGTTGGCCAAAGAACAGTCTTCTGTTGGATTCTGTGTCATCAATGCTGCAAAGCAAGCCTATCATCTAGAGGATACAACACACATGGCCAGTCTTCATGCACAATGAAGTTCTTCAGAAAGTCTAAAGAAATATGAACATCATTGAACAGAATGAGTGACAACTCTGTGCTGTATATAGAAGGATTCAGCAGTATTGTAAGGAGATTCCTAGAGATTCCTCTGAGCTTGAAGAGGCTACTCACAAAAAGCTGCCATCTCTGTACTTTCTCCAGGCATTAAAGAAGGAAAGTCAATCCTTGACATGCCTACCTGCAGGTACTGGAAATGCCTAAGGGAAGGCTGTGTACCACAGGTTGATCAACAGATTGAGAAGCCTGGTTGGTGCTTCGAGGATAGTCAAGATGAAGGCTTGGAACTGGATCTGTCTTTCATTGGCTCTCATGCTTTTGCTCAAATGGAAGGAGATACTGATAAACAAACATGGCTGATCTCCCAGGGACAATTGTCTGAAGCCACCACAAAGCAGCATCAAAGAAATTATAATCACTGGTTCTACCGAGCAAGATCTGAGGATCTGTCTAATATTGCTTCTCCAAAAGGCTTACACCAAATAGGTGTTGGTTACAGGTTACAGTGATGGTGATAGTCGGAGGAAATATTTCCGTTAACATTGATAGACATGGACAGGTGTTTACATTTTATCCATGTAATGGATCCCTTTGGTGTGAAGGAATATGTGGTAGGATATTTTCACACACTACTAGTGAATATAATCATGTGGACTCAGATTTCCTGAAGAAGCTGTACAATGTTGATATCAAAAATAAGAGGAATTTGAAGGCTACTTTGTTCATCCGGCATTTCATTCAAAGGTTTCAACATGGTTATTTACCACCTTTCTCTTTCAAACTTTAGATAAGTTGTACCGTGGGGACAGCCTGCACCAGCTAGTTCAGCCGTATCACTAACACAGATCTACTTTTCCTCCTTTTGTCCTGGAATACAATGCCAGAAAAAAACAGGCTAAATTTACATCTTATCCTCCATCACCTGATCTGTGACCTTCGCGTCTTCCAGTGCTTCCCGATTACAAGGACTTACTGAAGTGCTGTCCATTTCTGCTGTAGAGATCCAGTCTTCTGTCCCCACCTCACTGGTATTTTCTAATTGACTATTTTCTGGCACATAAGCAGTCTAAAAAGGGTAGGCCATTGTGAACCGCACACCTTCTAAATTTGTGTATTTTTATCAAATAGAAATGTTCATTTTTAAGTGTTAATAGAAATTGGGGGTGAGCTGTAGTCCGCATCAGGCAGGCCATCAGCACTGCTCACATCATCTCTTAAACACTGAATGCTTCCTTTGTGTACTTGATTCTCAGAATACATAGAAACAATGCATGCTCACACACACACACACAACTACGTCTTAACAAGTCCTGGAACTCACTATGTAGACCAGGCTGGCCTCGAAGTCACAGCAGTCTGCCTGTCTCCTCCTGCTCCTGAATGCTGGGATCAGAGGTGTGCACCAGCATGCCCAGCTCAAGTCTCTAATTTTAAGAATGAGTTTTTCTTTTGTTTGTTTTGTTTTTTGTCTTTTTGAGACAGGGTCTCCCTGTAGCCTCAGCTGTCCTGGAACTCACTATGTAGACCAGGCTGGCCTTGAACTCACAGAAATCCGCTTGCCTCTGCCTCCGGAGTGCTGGGATTAAAGGCATGCGCCACCACGCCCAGCTTAAGAATGACTTTTAACATGGACATAATCTGTACTAGTGATTTTTAAGTAATCTTGCAACCAAACATTGTAAACAAGGGCAGTGAGCCATGTGCTCCTCTTGTGACCTGGGCGCCTGCCCTTAATCCCTCAACACCCCACCTTGCCCTCCACCCACAATAGTGAATGAACATGGTGTGCCTGCACTGATTAATGTATCAAAGTGCTTGAAGCAGTGCTATTCTTACGCGAACAATTCGAAGAATTGAGAGGTCTGTTTGAAATTGTGCATTCGGTATTTTAGGCTTAGGGATCAAAGGGCAAGTTTCTTTGATAAGGGTGGATCCTAGCTTCTATTTCCCCAATTCATGCTGGAGATGTTGTTTGAATCCAAGAGTAAAGCCTGATTCAAGAGCACAGTTCCAGGAGTTGAGGTTCCACTCCTAGCCTTTAAAAAACAAAACACTAATAGGCTGTTTCTCTCTCTATTCAGGTGTAAGTGCAATGAGACTTGGTAACACCACACCTAATGAGATATGTTACACTACCAGAGAAGCAAAAATCAATTCTAAGAATTATGTGGGTGAGCATGTGAGTAACTGGAAAAAATACTGTTAGAAGAATGTGCTGTTTGCTACCTTGTAGAACCACCTTGGAATTAGGCAAAGATGGACATAATTCTATACCTAGATGCATCCCTCCAAAAAACACATGCACAGTCACGAGACATGCAAAACCAACTATGTGCATGAACCAGAACTGTCGCTGTAGAATAAACTGCGAACTGTGAACTTAACCATATACAAGAGAGTCTCACAAAAGTAATGTATACAGTATGAATCTTAGCATATGTAAAGACAAATTAGATATGGCTATACAAATACAAGTATACATCAAAAGATAAGGTCATAGTAAAACTACTTCAGAGAGGGGAGGGGTTGAATGAGACTGGAAGGGGCCATGCAGATATTGGTAAGATTGGGAGTACAAGAGTAGTTAGATGCACCTGTACCTGCCCTGAATTCCATTTCTCATTCTTTGGTTACACTTTATATTTTAACACTGTATTTTAAAAACACTACACCCTTTATTAGCGGCAACAGTGAAAAGGAAGTGAGACAGCTACCTGCCACACCACGCATCTGAAACAGCTGCTTTGGGGCTGGTGAGAGAGCTCAGAGGGTAAAGGCACTTGCCGCACAGCCTGACAACCTGAACTGAATCCATGGATCCCATAGTTGAAGGAGAGAACTGATTCCTGAAAGCTGTCCTTTGACTTCCACACAAATGCTATGGCATATATAGGACCCCGCCCCCATACACACACACACACACACACACACACACACACACACACACCTGGCATTTTGTTGCCAAAGAGCTCAATCTGAAACCCTTACGGGAGTTCAGTCCCCAGAGCCCACATAAAGGTAGATGGAGAGAAGCAACTCCACTTGTCTGACCTCCACAGGCACACAGGTCCCTCACTCCAACACATCTCACACACACACACACACACACACACACACACACACACACACAATAAAATAAAATAAAATTTAAAGCTGCTCATGTTAAAAAGCCTTGACTCCTCACTTGGGCCAACAAGTCACCTTGGATTCCCAGAACAGAAAAACTTCAAGGGACAGCAATTACTAAGGCTCCACATTGTGTAGCAGAAGTGGCCATCTCCTGAAGGACTTCTTTGAACTACCTTTCAGGACCCCAGCTCTGATAATGGATGGGACTATGTTACCCAGGACCACTAGTGATGCCTACTTCATGCTCCTTACCCTAATTCTTCTCAACCTAAAGCTCATGTCAACCCTAAAGATGAACATGGACTTTGGGTCACTTTATCTGACCTTGTTCCCAATGAGGGCACAAGGACTAAATAAATACCTGTTTTTCAGGAATAGTAATGCTCATTTCTTTACTTGTGGTATCTGGACTGGTGACTGAACCCTGCCTGTTGGGGCTGCTGGAGCCAGGACTTTTGCCCTTATCTAGACGCACTAACTAGATCATCTAAATTTAAAAATAAGAGAACAAGAAAAACCAGACCACTGAAGAATGCTGCTTAATTATATGTGATTGTTTATTTAAAATACTTTCCACACCTTCCAATGACTTAACAGCCTTTGCTCCACTTTTGTGTCAAATGGCGATCAACACAATTTTTGTATTTTAACCACCAGGTATGCTATATTAATAATATATTAATACCAGGGCCAAATATGTCAATCAGTGAGTAGTAGAGATTTAAATGGACCATGATAGCTATGGTGTCGCTGGAGGATTCCAGGGGCTTAACGATGCTGGATGTTCTTTGAGACCCTTCCTCCAACTAGCCACGTGATTTAAACAAAACACGCTTCCTTCTGCCATAGGCCTTCTCTGTCATCTTTAAAATAAAGGCCTAAAGATGGGACTTAAACGTTTTGCTAATCTATATACAAATCAATGATGACATTCCCATCATTTTCACATTCTTCTGTTTTTTGAAGATAAGGTATTACTCTGTGGCCCAGGCCTCAAACTCACTCTATAACCCAGGATGGCCTCAAATTCCAGACAATCATCCCGCCTCAGTCTCTTGAGTGCTGTGATTACAAGCATGAGCCACACCACACAGCTTACTTTACTTTTGTTTCATCTTTTTTACTTCTTTACCTAGAAAGCCTAATTTTCCATACTCAAGTAAACATGAATTCATTAAAAAGTAAAAACAAATCCATAATATTCTTATTCTGGTACATCTGAATTGAAAAGATTCCTTTCCCTTGAATTTTCATTTATTATTTACTTAAAAGTCAGTGATGATAAAGTCACACCTATAAAATAAATGCATTTAAAAACATAAAATACATTTCAAAAATGCAACAGTCACAATAATCTACTGTATGCTTTGTCAAGGTCAACAGAATGAAAGACAGTATGAAAACATTAGTCTTCAAATTTATCCCTAACCAAACTCTCCTGAATAAGATCATTGAAAAATATGTATGCTTAGGTATCTGGACACCAGCTCCAAAAACACAGGGCTGTGGAAGAATAAACAGAGCGAAGAGAGGAAGACACAGGTTTGGGGAGCAGTGAGGACAGGGAGGTGAGATGAAGACAATCCCCAGATAAAAATTCATGTGTATCAAAATTCAAGATTCAGCTTCTAAAACAATGAAAAACAAACAGACAAAAGACCAGCGTGTTGGTCTGGGGCCATATCTCTGTGATAGAACACTTGCCTAGCACATGTGAGGCCCTGGGTACAATATTAAGTACCACCAATTTCTAACATGATTTTTTTTAGATAGAAAAAGACAGGGCATTTCTTAATCATAGTTTAATAATTTCCTAAGAAAAATTATACACACCTCCATGCCACCACCCAGAGCCAACAAATCCTTTCCATAAAACTGTCTCTCACATTACCAAAATACCATCATTTAGACAATTTTGTGTTCAGAGTATTTTAATTGATTCATATATGCAGAATTATTGGAGCTGAGATACTTGAAAAATATTGAATGACAGTAAAGAAATAGTAGTTCTTTCACAATGATTGAGTTTCTTAAGCAAATCTGGGCAGCTGCTGTCATAGTGATGCTGGTGGTAATAAGTGGTACACCTGAATTCTTCCCTTTAAGTTTATATATTCATGTAACACTAAGGAGTAGACAGGCTACGTTATACACTTTCTTAACAAGGAATGACTGTTTGCAGGCCTTACTAGGAAGAAAAAAACGACATTTTCTCCCTGTTTTATCACTGATACTCTATGTACCTTAAGTACGTAACACTGAGCAAAGGATGAAAACCATAATAATTCTAACCAAAGAAACAAAGTATGGGAAGAAGTTAAATGAGCATGATGTGGGTCCCAAAGATTGCACTATGATTCTGAACCAAATTTTAACACAAAGGAATCTAACGTAAATTTTGTGATTAGCTATTTATACTAAAAAGATCCAAAGCAAATGTAGGCAAGCTTGGCCCTATATTGTCAAAGATAAATATTCAGATAAACTAAAAGTCCCATTGCTAAAGGGCATTAGCTGACCACAGCACTCTGGCCCTGCTGCTAGGAACTACCTAAAAAGGGGTGGTCATGTGCCTGCTCACTCACTGCCTGAGCATTCACACGCAAATGGGGCAGCAGATGCTTTTAAAATCTAATACTTTACACAGTGAATTACTGAAAACAATCCTAAATATACTACCTTTTAAAATTCTAGAGAGTTAAGATAACCTCATTGTCTTTAAACACTGAGAATGTGAAGGTCCATATAAACTACTCGTGTTGTGTCCACTTTCTACTTTAACACTCCCTTGCTGTGCTCTTAAGATCTCTATGAGAGAAGCAGGAATTTTCCCTGGATCTTTTGGCAATAGATTTAAAAGCAAAAGTTGCAGGGCTGTACAGTTTCATGACACTGTGATTTTTAAAGCTAAATTATTCAGTATGCTGTCTTATTATTGCACACATACATTGCCCGGAATATACCTCAACAAAAGTAAATAGTCTACAAAGTATTTGATTTCCTTATTAGGTAAGAAAGTTCTTATAAAGGAAATGCAAACTGCAGATCAAATCAGGTTATATATCCTTACCAAGTACATCAACCTCATATAAAAGGAAAACTAACCCGTGCCACTACAAAATCCTGACTACTGCTGCATTCCACTTTGAAACTGAGTTACAACAGCATTTCCTGAAGATTTAAAGAAAAATAGATTTTAGAAAAGAGATTCTTTTAAATCACTCAATACATCATTTTGTTAATGAAATAATTTATATTTTTTCTGCTATAATTCACTCTGATGTAATTCTCTCCTAACACCTACTAAATGCTACATTTTCAAGACTAAAGGAGTAGTCAGAAGGGATTCTGTCATGTTTTCAGTTACTTGTCTCTGAAATATGTCAAGTAAGCTTTTAAAGACTCGGGGAGCGGCAGCTTCATGATCTTTTCTCTCAGTAGATTCTGCGGTGGCTCCTCAGGCTTCATGGCTTCACTGAGATCTTTCTCTTCCTCTTCTTTGCTGTCTTCTTCCATTTTCTCATCCTCCTCACTATCTAGAGGCTGGGGAATAAGCTGGTTACCCACGAACACGTAGGTGTTAATTCTCTGTTTAACTCTCTTTCTCTTCCTCTTTGGCAGAGCCCTTTGAGGAATCCCCTTGGCCTGCATCTCATCGTTTATGAAATTTCTAAGTGTGCGCCGAATGTAAATCCGTGCTAAGTCTTGTAGATTCCTGACAGCACACGGAGCTAAAAAGAAACACAAAGAAGAAAACATTATACACTGCTCCACTGCTCGTTTCTTCACAGAACAAGGGTCTCTTAGTGACCTTCACAAAACACAAAACTATACAGTCTGGCTCCGAGGGACCATAATATACAATGAGCATCATTCTACACACTGAGCAGAGGTTAAAAGGAGGGGAAAGTCTGTGCTGCTGTCTGTGCGTTAAGGTTCTCTGGAGGAAGGAAAAGATATGAAACCAGAGTGAGGGCAAAGTGATTACGGGGCAAGGGCAGGAGCGATTTTGCCCTGAACATCTTTTATACTGTTTTTGTGTTAAAGCATATGATGGAGAAGATTACCTACTCTAAAAACTCAACGTAGCATTTCAACAGCTGTGTGTCCTTACCTGAAGCTGTAACACCACACGCACACGCACACGCACACGCACACGCACACGCACACACACACACACACACACACACACACACACGCGCACGCGCGCGTGCGCGCACGCGCGCCTTCCATCTCTGTAAATCAACAACCAGAACTGGTTCATGGGAAGGATATGAAAAGTCCTAGAAACACTAGTGGTATTATTTCAAGTTACTGATGTATATTTACATTTATTTACATTAAAGAAATGTGTCTTAGAATGTGGACACATTTAGTATCTTCTTCATCCCGATCTCCCATACAGAAATGCATAAGTCAACCACAGTCTTCCTTGTAGCCTGTATCAATACTTTACACATTGAGAAATAAATTTCTCTGTCCCATTTGAAATTGATTTCTCCTGGTTTTCATCCCAGTAGAACTAAAACTATTACCGAGGATCTTTCTTGGATATTTAAAATAACCTTGCTCATTTAAGCACCATTAAAAGTCTTCATCTGCAACCTAGGCATGGTGGTATACACCTTTAAACCCAGCACTCAGGAGGCAGGAGGTGGATCTCTGTGAGGCCAGCCTGGTCTACATAGAGAGTTACAGGCCAGCTGGTGCTACAGGGGGACCATCTGAAAGACAAAAAAAACAAGTCTTCATCTCTCTTCACTCTTGGCACTCTTTACTGTAAATTTCCCTCACCAATTTGTTATAACATCTAAAACGCTGTCTTCATTTGTTATCTATGTATGGTGTGTTTGCCTTCAGACAGTGTCCTAGTTAGCCTTCCATTACTATGAGAAACCAAACAAAAGCAACTTGGAGAGGAAAAGGTTTATTTGGCTTACAGGTTACAGTCCATCATGAAGAGAAGTCAGGACAGAACTCAGTGCAGAAACCTGCAGGCAGGAACTGAAGCAGACACCACAGAGGATGGTGGCTCATTCCTCTAGTTTGAGCTCAGCCTGCTTTCTTACACATTCCAGGCCCACCTGCCCAAGGGTAGCATTGCTTACAGTGGGCTAGGCCCTCCCACTTCACTCAACAACCAAAAACTGTCTTACAGACACACCCACAGGCCAATCCTATACAGAAAAGTCCCCAGTGGAGGCACCCTCTTCCCAGGTGTGTCAGGTTGACAACTGACTCTAGCCAGCAAGGATGGCACGCTCCAGGATTAAGACACTATGCCTCATGTTCTCTACCATTCACAGTGCCTCACCCTGCCCAGGGCTCCCAGCATATTTCCTATGCTTTCCTCACCAACCTCAGCAGTCAGGGCCACCCTGTAGTAGTATGGCTTTTTACTAAACTTTAAGGTAGGAAACATTTAAACCTAATTCAAAGATTTTGCACACACCTACTGGCCTACTACCAACCTCTTCTTTAAGCTTTTTCCAACTATCTCTTGAAACCTGAAACAGAAATCCCAAAGGACCATACAGAAACTATTTTTAACTTGGTCTGGATCTGCCTTCAATTGTATGGAGTAAATGAAACTGAAATAAGAACATTTGAGTGGCTGGGGATATAGCTCAGCTGGTAAACTGCTTGCCTAGCATAGCACGCGCAGGGCTTAACTCCCAGCTCACATAAACTGGGTGTAGTGCCGCACACTTGTAATCCCAGAACATAGGACATGGAAGCAAAAGGATCATAAATTCAAGGTGATCCTTGGGTATGCAAGACATTGAGGGTCAGATGGGCTAGAGACCCTATCTCAGAAAATAAAAATTTAAATAAGAATTTGAATCCAAAGTTTTGTGAGCATGAATAATTAACAGTAAACATGAGATATTATTTCTTCTATGTTAAAATGTACAAAATACCATGTGCTCTGCCTTCCTTACAAAGTTGTTCACTATATTACTTATCATTCACTTAACAAATTACATGTTAAACAATAGCCCAGGCACATAAAATTCATTTAGATACATGACTGACTTAAATTATAAGTTCCTGAATACAGGGATCTCAGATTTGGAGCAGAGAAAAGGACAGGGGAAAAGAGGAGATATGAAGAAAAGAAAATAGTCATGTAACAGAAAGTGACTTGGCTGTATGGTAACTTTCAACTAAGTGATCACAAAGCTCTCCCTGAGAAGGCTGTGTTCAGCTAGCATCTAAAGGAAATGAACTACCTAACAGCCATGTAAATACTATCCGGCAGAGGCAAGAGCAAAGCCATAATAGGTAGAGGAGCTCTGCATGCTCAAGGACTGAAAGAAGACTGCAGGTAACAGCTGCATAATCCACATGGTGCAACCACGCTGACAGTAAATGGCAAGACAGATGGAGGCAAACAGGAAAAAAATGTCAGATCGACTCTGCAAATCGCATGGAAATGGATTGGCTATGGGACCTGACGGGAAAAGAACAGTATCAACTAAAACACTCAGTGTCCGGCCTGAGCTGCTGGGCAAGTGAAGGTGTGTGTCAGATGCAAACATGACACAAAGGAGGGGAGAACAGGACGAGAAGAATATTATAAAGTGGGTTTTGTTTGTATTGACTCTGAGGTGCCCATCACTATCCAAAATGGGCATTTCAAGAACAGTAACAATGATTACAGGACTAGGGCTCACTGGCCAGCCTACCTAGCCAAACACAGCAAGCTCCAGGTTCTGTGAGAGGCTGAGTCAAGAGATAAGGTGGAGAGTAATAGAGGAAGACACCTGACATCCTCCTCTGGCCTTTGCATGAATGTGCATGGGCTTGCCACCTACAACCCCTTCCCACTGCCTCCATACATATTTGTGTATTCACAAACATATCTAACACATACACAAAAATAATTTTTTAAAAACCTTAACTAAGACAGAGAAAGAGAGAGGAGAGATAAATAATGCCTAGTTAGTATAAAAAAACAGAGGGAATCATATTAGTCCAAAAACCTACTGAAAAATTACACATACAATATCTCTACATGAGTTCGTGTATATAGCTAAAGACTACATGACAAGAAACTGTGCCAGACAGGAAAAACCTTCCTTTGAGTTGCTGGCCAGGGTAGTCCAAGAGACTTCCAAAATTACACAGGCTATTGCCACAGCCCTTGATTGCCTGTCAGAACAAGAAGGTAAGACTCTATTGCTGAAGACAGGGCATACCTCGGACACAAGGCTTGGAGCAGTGGAACTGGAGCTGACCTGGAAGCCTCCTCCCCTGAAGGCTAGCTCTCATAGTGTTGGAAAAGACTGTGAAAGTTGATAAAGGAGAACATCAATCAATGGTCCAACCCCAGTCTCAAGGCCTAAAATCCATATCAATGACCAGCACAGCAAACAACACTGGTGCAATAGTGGCACTTTTATCTTGGGGGTAATCAACAGCTACCTAATTGGCTAAAAGCCCACTCAATGGGTGGAAACTCATGTCTGGTACTATAAATCTAGCCAAATACACATAGCTGGAGAGGTCAGAGATATTAGAGAAAACCCCAAGGCTCTCATATCCCTAGACAAATGTAATTTCTTACCATGTGCAAAATATGGATCCTTAAATTTATAGACAAGTATTCCAGTTACCACCAATCAAAGAAGCTTCTTTTTCAACAGAGATTACTACACTTCTACAACTGGTTACACACAGAGAGATTGTCTGTGAACTGCCCAAGCCTAAGGCTCACAGAATACAGAACAAAGGATGAAAAGAACACTAACGCTTCTTTCAATTCTCAACAATGAAGCTCCCTCATGCAACATAGGGCCACGATCATAAATGGTCACAAATGGCCAAAATGTAGAGATAAGAGTCTACAAAGTATAGGTCCTTGGACAGGACTCCTAAAATTCATCCATCCAAGGCTCAGGGATCATTGCCAGAGAGGGGGCAGAAAGAACCAGGGAGGAGGTGCATGACCATATAGAAACAAGAGTCCTTCAGGCTCCTGGGACTCTTCCCATATGAACCTACAGCAATGATGTCTGTATGTACAAGACACATGCAAACTCAAGCAGCACAGAGCTGTGGAAACGGACAGCTGGTCTCAATCCTAGTTGAAGAATTATTGGCAGCTGATTACTGCTGGGTGAAGAACTCATCCTCTTTAAGGGAGGAGGGACTCTAGATAGGCTGACTAGACCTCAGAAGTTGAACTTGCACTGAGGGACATCTGGGAACACTAACTTGACATGCTAGGTCTTAACACAAATGACAGAATGTATGAATTGCAGTGGGGGAGGAGGGGCTGTGGGAAGGTGTCAATGGGGAAGGGGGTATAAGATGATTAAGATGCCCTGAATAAAACACACAAAAATTTTAAGTCTTATCTAATTTAAAGCTTTTGACCCCAAATTACAATTCTATTTTACAGTAACAGAGGGCTCTTAACTTTCTTTTTTTTAAATAGGGTCTTCTGTAGCCCAGGCTAGCCTGAATTTATTAAGTAGCCAAGGCTAGCTTTGAACTCATGATCTTCTTTTCCACCTCACAAGTGCTGAGCTTACAGGAAGAATCAACACCAACTCATTTTTATTTATTAACAAAGATTGAAAGGAGCCATTTATTTAGGTTGAACTATACAAAAATAACATTTTGGGGGACTGGAGAGTTGGCTCGACAGTTAAGGGCACTGGCTACTCTGGCAGAGGACTTGAGTTCCAAGGGAATCAGACACCCTTTTCTGACCTCTGGGGGCATTGCACAACATGGGTGCACTTATATACATTCAGGAAATACACTCATACACATAAAATAAAAATAAATTTTTAAAATTACATTTGTTTGCCTTTAAAAAGAATAGTTTCACACACACACACACACACACACACACACACACACACGAACAGTTTCAGATAGTAAAGGTTTTTTGTTTGGGGATTTTTTTTGGTTTTTTTTAGTCTTTTTGAGAAAGGAGAAAGGGTCTCTCTGTAGACCCAGCTGGTCAGGAACTCACTATATAGACCAGGCTGGCCTTAAACTCACAGAGATCTTCCTGCCTCTGCTTCCCAAGTGCTGGGATTAAAGGCATGTACCACTACCCCCAGCATATATCAGCTATTTCTATTGGTGTAGATAGTCTTAAATTGAGGAGTAAGGAAATAGCTCCTCACAGCATACCATGCCACTCATCAAGTATGTAGTACGCAATCCTATCTACAGCTAAGACTCACAGAAATGAAATGAAGGAAAGTGTCATATAAAAAGAAAAATAACGGGCTAGGCGTGGTGGCACACACCTTTGATCCCAGCAATTGGGAGGCAGAGGCAGGCGGAGCTCTGTGAGTTCCAGGACAGCCTGGTCTACATAGGGAGTTCCAGGCCAGCTGGAGCTACAAGGAGACCCTGTCTTAAAAAGAAAAAGAAAAAAAAAAAGAAAGAAAATGATGACTGATGGAAGCTTTTATCAGTATGAGTTACAAAGTAAAGCACTTAAATGGCTACTGCATCAAACTTCAGAAGGGACTGCAAGACAGAAGCATGCTTATGTACGCAATGTGCCTAGTTCTAGGGTATATGGTAAGGCCACTGCCACAGGCAACCTGTGCCAGAGAATTTTTTATTACTTCCATTTGGTTACAATACACCAACGTGTCATAAATTGCCATGATGGTAATGTTTGAAAGGTGAGAGGGAAAATAGTTGTAGGCTTTTATTCCTACTGCTAGCATGGAATTTAAGGCAGTGACAGTAACTACAGAATGGTATGGTCTGGTACACGATGCTAGAATGAGCATGTATGTCTACTGAAAGCAGACTTCACAGAAACCGTCATAGAGCAGACACAAGTGACACTCCTGACTCTGCTGTACACCTTCTGTGTCCCAGAAGATAACTAGCACATACTCCTTTTTTGACTAGTTTGAAATAGTATTAACTTTGCCCAGTAACTTCACATTTCTAACAGAATGCATCTTATCTTTCTATAACCATTCTGATTTTTAGCTTTCCTGTTATATGTTTTTGATTTGCTTTGTCTAATACTTATTGTTAGAACAAGTGTATTCAGTATGCATCTCCACACATCTAGGAAGAAGGACTCTCAAATGAGGGATTTCCTACAGCACACTGGCCCGTGGGCATGTGTCCTCCATGCTCCCACAGGACTCCTTCACACTGTCTGGGCTCTGTTCACCTGTATACGTGCCTCCTGTACTTGAGTGGGTCAATCTAATGAAATGATGCAGACCCTAAGCTTCTTCCCTCTCAGTGACTGCTTGATAATCAAGATGGCAAAGTAATCTATAGTTCCCTGACCTCTAAGTCCACTCTTTAAATGGTAAGAACTTTAGTGTGATCCACTAAACTTCCCCAAACTTCAACACTACTTCTTACTAACCAATTACAGGCCACACACTAAGCCAAGCAGTTTAGAAATATTACTTCATAATTTTTCAATCATTTAAAAAAGTTTCAAAGTCAGATGGCTCAAATGAAGGTCCATTTGAGGTCAATAATGAAGGTCAAACAAATACTAGGAAAAAAATGAACTCTGTATAAAGCTAGATCCCTGTGAAATAAAAGCTAATTAAATCAAGAAGTTCATCTTTTGTAAAGAATTTTAACTTTAAAAAAAAATTTTTTTTTTTAATTTTATCTGTATGCATGTATTGCCTGCATGTGGGTAAGTACATCTGTGTCATGCAAAGCCCGCGGAGGTCAGAAGAGGCTGTCAGATCCCCTGGAACTGGAGTTACGGACAGCTGTTAGCTGCCATGTGGGTGCTGGGGTTCAAACCTGGGTCTCCTGCAAGAACAACCAGTGTTCTTAACCTGTGAGCCATCTCTCCATCCCCTCTTTCACTAATGAGTTTTATCTTTAAATCTGTGGGTCACAGGTTCGACACAAACACCTCTTCTCTACCACTTTCCATTAGGTACTTTCATCCATTTCCCAACCAAGCACAGCTTAAAGCACCACCTTTATACAGGATTCTCAACTAATGCTTCCATTGTGATGTAAGTTTGCACCCAAATGGCTACCTGACACTTGTATGCTAACAGACGACATACCCTTATCCAGTCTCTCCATGGATAGACTCCTAACTGGTCTATTTCCCCCTTTTCCAATGATACTCCATCCTCCAGAGCCTTGAAAACTTATTCCTGGTTCTGGCAACTACCAAGTTCTTTATTAGCCTAAAACTTTTTGTAGTCATTATCTCTCTGGAGGAAAAATGCACATGCCTGTTATGCCAGCACCTGTAGGTAAGACATAGGAGGAGGATCAGGAGTTCAAGGCCATCCCCAGCTATACAGTATGTGAGGCTCTTGCCCCCAAAACAAACAAAACAAAATAAAAAATATGCTGCCATGAAATCTTGGCAGTAAGTTCCTTGATAGCATTCCAATCACAGTTCAGCTCTCGCCTCAGCAGTAACACCTTCCTCTTTCCTCCCTCCTTCAGCCCTCCATGACTCTCTCTTTCCTCCCTCCCTCCTTCCTTCCAAACTTATCTAGAGGCTCTCCGTATAGCCAGAGAGTTTCCACCACATCACTGTACTAATCCATTCACTGTGTGTGATTATATGATACAGTAAATCCAAAAGCATGAATTAAATGCTGTAACTAAGAGTCGATCTGACAACCCCAGGTTGACTTACGGAGTCCCACAGCATCCGGCGTGCCGCTGTCGCTCTTACTTGGCTGCACAAGTGGTGCGAATGAAACAGCAAGGATGCTCTTACTCTCCCACGTGTTCTGTCCAGTGCGCATGATCTGTGTCAACTAGGCAGAGTGAAGCAGGAAAAATGTAACACTCTAAGTACTTTAATAAAAACATCGGAAGGGAGCCACTGCTAATGAGAAATATGTAACACTTAAATGCAACCAAGTCGTTTCCATGTGTGTGTTTATTATAATACAGGCATGAAAAATCCCTGCCATCCACTCCCAAGGAAGGAAATCCATGCCTCTAAATCTAGACAAACAATCTCCCCATGACTAGGGAGTTTATAGGGTCTGGGGGAGAGCCTACTATTGGTTTGCTAAATGGACATAGTATTCAACTACCTTCTCAATACACATCTCTATACCCACAGATCAGCACAGCTCAGTCCTCTTTGTGCACTGTACGGTAGTTAAGACAGAAGAAAAATTCGTCAAAGTGCAAAGACTAAGTATCTGTGGAGTTCTCAGCCATAAATGGGACATCTATAGCCTACCCCTCACCCCCAAACCCAGGGAACATCTCGTAAGAGGACAGGCTGAGACTGTAAGTCCTGAAGGGAAGACTGAGAAGAAACAGATTTTCTGGATGTGGCAAGACGATTACACCCATGAATCAAACCAGGCAGCACTCCAGCAGGAGCAGGGAGGGGCTCCAGCTCCATTCTAAGTGAGGAGGGGCCTCCAACTCCATTCTAGGTGAGAGGAGGGGGCCTCCAGCTCCATCCTAGGTGAGGAAGAGAGGGCCTCCAGCTCCATCCTAGATGAGGGGAGGGGCTCCGGCTCCATTCTAGGTGAGGAGGGGTCCTCCAGCTCCATCCTAGGGGAGGGGAGGGGGACTCCAGCTCCATTCTAGGTGAGGAGGGGGCCTCCAGCTCCATTCTAGGTAAGAGGAGGGGCTCCAGCTCCACTCCTAGCTGAGGAAGAGAGGGCCTCCAGCTCCACTCCTAGCTGAGGAGGGACCGCCAGCTCCATTCTAGGTGAGGGGGTCCTCTAGCTCCAATCTAGGTGAGAGGAGGGGCTCCAGCTCCACTCGTAGCTGAGGGGCTCTTGACAATTGATGGCTTCTAGGACATGAGTATATGGCACTGCTAACTGGACTCAGAGGGTTATTTATTTACCTATTTTAAATAAAAAGAAAAAAGAAGACATGAACTGGGAGGAAGACATGGGGGAAAGATCTGGGAGGAGTTAAGGGGAACAACAGGAAGTAAGCATGATGGAAATAAAATATTATGTGTGTAGGAAATTCTCAAAGAATAAATTTTAAAATATAAAAATACATCTGCCATTTAAGTTGGTTTAAAAACAACTAGGAGTGTGTGTGGGCGTGTGTATGTGTGTGTGAGCATATGTGGACATGTGCACAAGTGGAACCAAAAGAATCAGATCCTTTGGGGCTGCAGTAACAGGTATTCACAGAACGCCCACCTTATTACATGAGTGCTGGGATTTGAACTCTGGTCCTCATGAGCACTCTTAACTACTGAGCCATCTCTCCAGCTCCAAGATGGACATTTCAATGCAAACAGGTAAGCCTGTCACACCTGAGGTCTCAGAGTCTTTACATGTACCACAGTAAGACCACACAGGCAGCTGCCTCCCCAAATAAACCTCTGAAACAGGTCCACTTGCTTAGAGCACTATATTAACAAATTCATATTTTCATTACTATTCCACAAGCTGGCTTTATGCTCTTCTATCACAGAAATGTTCTAATCCTATCCTCAATTTGATACTTCACAAATAAATACAGTCAGGGCCAGACAGAATGGCTGGTGCCTGGCACCAAGCCTAACACTTAAGTTTGATCCCTGGGGACCCACATGGTAGAAGGAGAAAACAAACCCCTGTAGGTTGTCCTCTGACCTCCACACGCCTGTCTGCCTGTCTGTCTGTCTGTGTCTGTCTGTCTCTCTCTCATTCTGTCTCTCTCAGACTATCAACTCAGCAAGTATCAACAGTCCTAGGAAAAAAGCCTACTACTGTAACTGATAGTTTTATAACTATGTATCATTAATACTTAATACAATCTTAAGAAAGCAACCTTTAAATATCTGCGAACAGCCAGGTGTAGTGGCACAAGGCTATAACCCCAGCAGGAGCATGTTGAAACATAAGCAGCTTGAATTACAGGGCTAACCTGAGCTAGATGGCAGGATCCTGACTTCAACAAAAAGAAAAATAATCTCAAGGCCTATCACTGGGGCTGGAGAGACAGCTCAGCCAGGAAGAGGGCTTACGGCTCTTGAGCGGTCAGGTTGGCTCCTGCACCCACATGGATGCTCACCACCTGTAACTCCAACTTCTGGGGACCCAATGCCTTCTCTGGCCTCTGCAGCCACCTGCACACATGGTGCACATGAACTCACGCAGGCACACATGGTGCACATGAACTCATGCAGGCACACACTCGTTCACATAAATAAAAGAACAAATCTTTAAAATCAAACAAAACATCATAAAGGAAAACAAAAATAAATGTTTAGCTAGAAGTCTAAGCCTTGTAAATATTCAAGTAATTCAAGAAGCTATGTGTGTATGTGTGTGTGTGTGTGTGTGTGTGTGTGTGTGGTGCTGGGGATGAACTCAGAGCCTCACATGTGAGGCAAGACCTCTACCACTGAATCACATCCCCAGTTCCTCCAGGAACATTTTCTAATGAGTACTTTTTTATCTGTATAATAATTAACCAAAAATCTGCTGTCAAACATGGTACATGGTGAAAGTGAGATCCACTGAGTGCTGATGGACCCCTGAGGTAAGCTCTACAAGCAACATTCTGGGTCTCAGGGAACATAGCCAACCTAGTTCTACAACACAAATAGAAAAGTGTCTTAAACATCTAAAATTTAACTTAATGTATTAAAGATCATATTTCTTTGAAATGTATTTTTATAAATATTAAAGGTAGGTAATTTGGTTTTAAATGATCCTCCTTTCTGAGCAAATTAGTATCTCATTTATTACACTGAATAATTTCAAACAAAGTCAAGAAATAAAAATTAATACTGCTCATAAATAGCTGAATAGTATTTTCAAATCCGTGTAACAGTACTGAATAGCCAGGTGCGGTAGTGCACACCTTTAATCTCAGCTCTTGGGAGGCAGAGGCAGGCAAATCTGTGAGATTGAGGTCAGCCTGGTCTACATAGCAAGTTCCAGGCCAGTTGAGGCTACAGTGAGAATAAAAAAATTTTTTTTGGTCTTTTTGAGACAGGGTGTTCCTGTAACCTCAGCTGGTCTGGAACTCACTATGTAGACCAGGCAGGCCTTGAACTAGCAGAAATTTGCCTGCCTCTGCCTCCAGAGTGCTGGAATTAAAAGCAAGCCCTACCATACCCAGCTGAGAATAAAACTTTTTAAAAAGTTAAGCACTTTAAGCACTTCTCAACATGTTCACAGAGCAGTTGGCAGAGGACACACACTAAACCGGGGTGGGGGTGGGGGGGGTTGTACACTTCTCAGATGAGGAAGCTGGGAGCAGCTTTCTGACCTCCACAGTGGACAGGACTAGCCCAAGTGAAGCTCAAGTCCCCCCCAAACACTGCAGAAGCCTCTACATTTGCTTTGCTTAAATAATTAAGAGTCTGTTTCAAACTTTTTCCTACACACATACACAGATCTGTGAAGACGTTATTTCTTCTTGAATTGCATCCTCCCTGTCACAAGAGCAATACTGCCCACTGTTAAGTACCTGATCCTCTATAGGCATAACTAGTATGCCCCCAACTTTGAGTAGAATCTTCATGTAGTTTTCATGGTCTTTCTGGACTCCAGCTCCACAATAAATTCGATCATACTGATGACTATCAGACGCTATCTGGAGGCAATTACCAACCACAAACGCAGGTTCACAGAATTCAAATCTACATGGAAAAATAAACATTTTAATTTGTTTATACAAAACATAGGTCTTAAAAATCACCATAATACAGTCCTTGAAACAGTAGGATCATCAAAATTAATTTTAAGGTAAAATAAAGATTAGAAAATTTGATTTAAAAAGACTTGTGAAGTTTAAAACTGATCAAGTACATTTGTGTAATCTGTGATAAAGATAATTTCAAAACACTGACCTATCTGGGGACATACTAAAACACCACCTAGGCCAAACAATGATTATAACGAAGAGCCCGCAAATGCCAACCTTGAGATGCCCCCAAAAGATGCCTGATGATTAGAACCCTGAAAGTGAAAAGGGCCTCTCGTTCCGCTGTGTTGTCCTAAAATGTTTAATGTTTAGGGCCAGCAGAACGGAGACAGACGGGCTCGTCCAAGAACTTATCTCTACTCACCAACACTCTTCCTCAAACAGTAACAGAACGTTGTCAAGAGACAGCAGTGGAGGCTACAAGCCCAGCAACCCCTAAGGTTAAGGCGGCTTTCCTAAGGCCGGGCTGAGCAGCATTACAAGACTGCGGCAAAGGGAAGAGTGAACGTTTCTGCAGCTGCTCTTTTGTCCCCTGGGTTCTTTGAGCAACACAAGAAGAGATGGGATTTGAAGTTCATCCTGGCTACCGATTCCTGGTTTCAGTGCTGGCCTGTGGTAGAGTCATACTTCAACAAATCCTCTCTAGAGTTCTACTTTATTTCTCTAATTCTGATAAACAAAGTGAAAAATGGACTACTACATAACATATAATTAAAACCCCAATGCAAATGACCTCACTAAATAACTCAAGCTGGCCTTTGACTCACTCTGTAGCCGAAGCTGGGCTCAGACTCATGAAAATCCTCCTGCTTCAGCCTCTTGAATGCTTGGATTTTAGGAGTTAGTCTTCATTCCTAATCACATCTAATCTTTTAAAACTATTTCTTGGGGCAGTTAAGAGCACTGGCTGCTCTCGCAGAGGATCTGGGTTCAGATCCTAGAACCCACAGCTCACAACCATCTCTAAGTCCCGTTCCAGGGGATCCAAAGCCTCCTTCTGGCCTCCATAGGCACTGAATGCACATGGTACACTTACAGATAAAACACTCATACACAAAAAATAAAAATAAAATATTCTTAAAATAAAAATTCTTATCTTTTAAGTTAATGATAGTAATATGATCATACAAGATTAAGCCAATATTTACAAATGAAATAATTTACATTAAAAGCTTAGCATGCACTGAAAAATGACTCAATCATTTAAATCTCAACCATTTTTACTTTATAAAACATATCCTGCCCTTTGATAACTAATAGTGGACTTATTGCAAAGTTTTCATTAAAACTTACTAAAGTAAAAACATAAAGAACATATTTTCAAATGTTGACCCTGTCCTTAATTCCCTATTGTCTTGTGAAAGAGGTTTAGAGAAAGCAGGAAGGGTGGGGAGCTGAAGCCGCAGTCAGACAGTAGATGGGCACTCTCACTTCCACACCCACACTGCGTCAGCCCAGGCCCACGCCATCTCACTGTGCTTTTCTCATTATTCTGTTCCCTCCTATAGAGTATTTGCTATGTTCTGGATATGGTACGAGTATTTCCCCCAAAGAACATACATACTAGAAGTCTGTCCCCATTGTGACCATGCTGAGAGGTAGTGAGATAGTGAGGAGGGGAGCCCCAGTGGGAGGTAACTAGGTCACAGGGAACAACCTTGAAGGGATTAATGCACATGTCACAGAGGTGGGTTAGGGCTCACAAGTCTAATCAGCAACTACAAAGTAAGACCACCCCAGAAATACTGCATACCACTCTCAAATGAAGGCTCACCATGTGAAGCTCTCTGCTGTCACCACTAGAAAGCACGTGCTCTGTTATGACAACACAGTAGACTTCCTAGCACTGCCCCAATCTGTGTGACATTATGTTACAGTTAGACTGAATTGTTTGTTTCTAATTTTTCATTGGAACCATTATGAAGTAATTTTGAAACCCTGTATCTGTGTATGTGTTGTTCCCTTGTCAAAATGCCCGGCCTTCTTCTCTTAATAAATGTCTATTATTCCTTCAATATACAACTTAAGCATCAGCTTCACAATGAAATCTTTTTTTAAATTTTTATTTATTTTTTTATTTTATGTGTATAAGTGTTATGTTTCCATGTGTGTAAGTGGACCCATGTTGTGCAGTGTCCATGAAGGACAGAAGAGAGCATCACATTCCCTGGAATTGAAGTTACGAACAGTTGTCAATGCCATGTGGGTGCTGGGATCTGAACCTGGGTCTTCTGAGAGAACAGCCAGTGCCCTTAACCACTGAGCCCCGCAATGAAATCTTAATCTTTAAAAGTATTATTTTACCTACATTAGGGATATTTAATTTCTCTCTTAGATAAGACTATACTCCAACCTCTGATGCTTAAAATATGGCCCAAATGTAATTTTTTAATTTGAATAATCTGATATTGTGAGTCACATAATTTAAGCACTTTATCAAATTTACAATGAGTACTTATTTATTTATTTATTTTTTTTATTATTTTTTTTTTTTTTTGGTCTTTTTGAGACAGGGTCTC
>NW_008344644.1:510799-524085 GCF_000622305.1 Nannospalax galili
CCCCAGCCGGCCTTGATCTCCTTATGTGGATCAGGCTGGTCTTGAACTCACAGAGATCCGCCTGCCTCTGCCTCCCAAGTTCTGGGACTACAGGCGTGTGCCACCACGCCCAGCTGCAATGAATACTTTTTAAAAAGTTATTTTCAGTCAGTTCTATCTCAAATCATTATTCTTATAAAAATTATCTTAAATAACATTAGTCTTATAATTTTCAAGTAAAGGGAATCTAAAACGGAACTAATTAAAAATATTTTGTTATTAAATTTCTTTTAACAAATCTGTTAAATCAACTAAAAAACCATTATTTTACAGTTTTGAAAACTTCTTAGTAGTTAAAAAACAGGGCAGCTTATAAATATATTATCAAAGAAAACAGTGTTAGAGGTAAACAACTTACAATTAACACCATGCCTCATACTAATGTTATTTTATATACTCTCATCATAGCAAAATCATTAAATTAGCATCTGATTTTAAAATGCATGCCTCTAGTTACCTCTGAACAGGGAGACATTGCCTCTACTAGACACAATGGGCAAACAAATAAAAACCCCAATGGATTCCTTCTCTTGAAGCTTGACCAGGGATCCCACAGACCCTCAAACAATACTGGCCATTGCCCCTGCTCTTGGTCACCCACCAGAACTTCACAGTAAGACTCTATTGCTGAAGACACTACATACAAAAGCTACAGAATAAAGAAGGAGGAATCGAGCTGGTTCTGACTTCAGAGACTCATCTCCACTGACTAGTATTTATGCATGCTACCAGAAGGAAAAACTAATCTGCTTTACTCAGTTGTGAATCCTGTGGACTACAACCACTGGCCTGGCAAGACATGCCTGCTAGTGCAATAGTGGAAAATATTATATTATGGGAGTGACCAACCATTTTCTTGTTAAAGTTCACTTCATATGATGGAGCCCATACCTGACACTGGGATCAGGTCTAGGAACCTGAGGCTAGACAGGTCACAGGACATAGGGGAGAGCCTAATACTAGTTTTCTACTAAACAGTTATTGTATTAAACTGACTCCTACTGACTTAATGCTATACTTAGAGGTTAATGTATCACTCAACTCTCAACTCTGCATAAGTGAAGTTTCCTTATGCAGCAGATGGTAATTTCGACAGAAACCCACAAATTAGCCAATGTGCAGAGAAGAGGAGGTCACAGAGCACTTATCCCTGAATAGGACACCTATATCAACATTAAGACAGTTTAAAAGATTTATTTGTAAAAGCCACATATGGTGGCAACACGCCTTTTATCCCAGCACCCAGGAGGCAGAGGCAGGTGAAAATTGAGGTCAGTCAGCCTGGTCTACACAGCAAGCTGGGGCTACAGCGAGACTCTGTCTCAAAATAAAAGTTTATTTGAACAATTAAGAAAATAAAAATAAGACAGGTGTGGTGGCACACACCTTTAATCCCAGCACTCTGGAGGCAGAGGCAGGCGGATCTCTGTGAGTTCAAGGCCAGCCTGGTCTACATAGCTAGTTCCAAGCCAGCTGGGGCTACAGGGAGAACCCATCTCAAAAAGACAAAGTAATTACAGTCATAGAAATAGAGAGTAGAATGGTGGTTAGGAGAGGGGAAGAAACTAGAGTGTCATTTAATGGGTGCAGAGTTTTAAGTTTCAAGATAGACAAGGTCTAGAGATGTTTAGGGGGGAGGGAAGAAAAAGAAAACGTGTGCCTCTGCATAAGTGAGCTAACAGCACAGTACCTCCACTCAAACATTAGTTACTGGACTTTAGCCATGGGTACTCATGGGGAACACTTTACAGAAGGGACAGGAGAACCACCCGACATTTCCACTCACTGCAGCACAATTTACTACTGTATAAATCCTTATCCTTTAGAAAACAGGATTATGATTCCTTAAGAGTGAGGGCAAAAAAGAAACAGACCTTGGGATCGGAGGAAGGTTCCTTCACGAAGGTTTCTTCTGTGATCTGGAAGGTGAGACAGACAAGCCAGAACCACACAGTCACTGAGCCCTTAAAATGTTGGGTCAGTCCAATGTAAGTTGAGTTTTCACCTGGTACAAAAACTGTGAAAGCGCTCTGCCCTCCTGTCATGTCACACGACGATCATCCAGCAGTCACACACAAGGAACTACCACACAACGGCCCTTCCTTCTGTCTCAGGCAAGCAGGCAATGTCGCCTTCACGTTCGCTTTTCCATTTGAAATTCTTTCCTTCTCTTTTGGGGAATCTCTTTGAATATTTCTTCTGAATCTAGTTATATCTCTAGTACTTATCATGGACCTCAATATATATTTATTAAATAAGCAACACATAATATATGCTTTATATTAACTTTTCTATCTACTAACTTTAAATGCGAATCCAGATTACAAGCTAAATACGATGATCACAAAAATCTAAAGGCCTGAAGAGAAATTTGCCTAGAGGTTGGAGGAAAAGCACATGCCAGTGGCTCTCGACAGCAATGTGGCAGGTCAAATGCACTGAACTGTGTCCCACATGCGGAAAAAAAGGCAAAACACAAATGGTAACAACCAAGCTAAACTCTTGGCTTTAGCGAATACACCAACTGTCTTAACACTGACATATGAGATAACCATACACAGTATTCTAAAATGACCTACAACGACCTAATGCTTTCCCTTCTCCTGGAGATCTGAAGGAGGTACGTTTACTTCAATCTGAGGACAAAGGATAATTTCAGAAAAAGATCAAGTTTCTAATGTTTACTAACACCCAATACAGACTTCTAAATAACACACTGACTCTTTATACCTCAACATATTAACTTCCTTAAATAGAACTCTTAATTTTGAAAGCATACTGATTTAAAAAATCTTCAAGGTCCAATGAGACGGTCGGCGGGCAAAGGTGCTTTCCAACGGCCTGAGTTTGGTCCCTGGAACCAACATAGTAGGAGAAAACTGACTCCTGAAGTTGCTCTACAAGGTGTTCTTATTTCCACAGTGGTGCCCTCACCTACCACATGTATAAAATAAATAAAACTGTACTAAGAAAATGGTTTAAGTTCCAAAAGTACTATATTGTATCTAAATATAAAAATTTTCAGACTTAACATATCTAAAACTGAGATGTTGGCAGTAAAAACACATAAAATAGAGAAGCTATATGCCAAACATACTACAAAAAACTATCAACTTAGCAGTATTTAAAAACAACATGCTGGAGGGGGCTGGCACACACCTGTAATCCCAGCACTCAGGAGGCTAACTCAGGAGGAATGCCTAGAGTTCAAGGACAGCCTGGACTACCATAATAGTTCCAGGCCAATCTGGGATAGAGTCTCAAGAACCAAAAGAAAATAAAAGAAATAAAAACTGTCTTGCAGAAGTACTGCCCCACATGGCAAGAATTTATTATGCTTATTGTTATACTATTACTACCTGTAATACAGGAATTTTTCACAAGTGGGTAAGAAAACAACTCTCAAATTGCATGTTGTTTATAAACTTTAAAAAAATTTATGTATTATTTTATTATCATTTTATGTGTATGAGTGTTATGTCTGCATGTATGTAAGTGCACCTGTGTCATACAATGCTGGCAGAGAGAAGAGGGCATCAGATCCTCTGGAACTGGAGTTACAGGCAGTTGTTACCTGCCATGTGGTGCTGGGATTCGAACCCGAGTCTCTGCAAGAACAGCTAGTGCTGTTAACCACTAAGCCATCTCTCCAGCCCAGCATATCAGTAAAAAATTTCAAACCTTACATTTGAATTATAAACTAATTTTCCTAACAAAGTAGCTACAGATGAGCTTTGTGTTTCTGGCTAGTGGAGACTCTTAAATATTTTGTATTTGATACTGCTATGGCAAACTCTTTTGAAACAGCTTTCAAATAAATAAATTCATACTAATCAGTTATAGAATGGCAACGTCCACTGCTTGAATTTGTTCAAAAAGCCTGTGATCAAAATACTCCAATTAAATGACAGTTAATGTTTATGCATATGCGTGTTTACGTGCATAATGAATGAACTGAATCAATTAAGACAGATGGTGGCTGTTAGTAGTGTTATCTGCTATTAAAACAGAGCAGTAGTATAACTCCTATTAATTCTCCCAAGGAGAGTAGAAATTTTTTTTTTGAAGAAGTTTGTTCTTTTACTATCCTACAAAAACTATGTCATATCTAAGTCTCTATAAACTTACAGAGACAAGGGACATTTCTTTAAACCCCAGACAATTTCCATGTAATCTCGAAGACTGTAGCAATAACCTTTCCAGAAGTGCTATTTATAAAATGTACTGAGGGTACTGGTAAATGTACACATATAATCCAGGGTAAAATGTAGTGAGAAAGGGCAGACTTGGTGGTATGCATCTTTTTTTCTTAATATTTTATTATTTTTATGTGTATGAGTGTTTTGCCTGCATGTATGTGAGCACACCCGTGTTGTGCAATGCCGCAGAGGTCAGGGGTCAGATTCCCCTGGAACTGGAGTTAAGGACGGTTTGTAGCCGCCCTGTGGGTGCTGGGAATCGAACCCGGGTTCTCTGCAAGAGCAGTCAGTGCTCTTAACCGCTGAGCCATTTCTCCAGCCCCTGCACCTTTAAATCCAGCACTTAGGAGGCAGAGGCAGGCAGATCCCTGTGAGATCAAAGTCAGCCTGGTCTACATTTCAAAGTTCCAAAACAGCTAGGGCTACACCCTAGACACCTTGTCTTTAAAAAACAAAAAATGAGTAGTGAAAAATAAAATCCCCAATTCTATGTTTTCATGTAAGCCATGCATCAAATGAAATCTGAGAAAGGAAAACAACTGTGACTAGTCTGCCAAATGATAAACACGTAGTACAACTGTGTAAGAATGGCCCAGGTAGAATCCTTCCCTAGCTTTTAAGCTAAAATTAGATGTTTTAAATTTTTTTTTAATTTTTATCTTATGTGTTGTATGAGTGTTTTGCCTGCATGTGTTTAAGCAAACCATGTGTACCAAGTGCCTGGAAGCTAGAAAAGCTCTCCAATCTCCTGGAACTGGAGTTAAAAATGGTTGTTAGTGGCCATGTGGGTGTTGGGAACCAAACCTGGGTCTTCTGTAAGAGAAGTCAGTGCTTCTAACTACTGAGCCATCTCTCTAGTCCCCAAGTTAGATATTTTTTTTTAATTCCCTAAGTTAAAAATTAGCAAACATTTTTATTCTGTCAAAAAATTTCAAGACAATTTCTCATATAAACTCGCATCCCTAAATCACACTACCAAACATAGGTTTCTACATACAGAAAAAAAGCAGTCCTGAAATGTCCACATATCCACAAGTTCATTCACACAAAGCTTATTACCAGACATTTCCTGATTTAAACCTGAAAATCCAATGACTGCTCTGAGACCCCTATACAGAGGGAAGCATTCTGCTAATACTAACCATGCACTGACAGCCATTTACGGGAGAATGCAGAGCATACAGACATCTTGGCTGAGAACATGAACACTTGCCCCAAGTAATACTAGGATT
The DNA here is from genome assembly GCF_000622305.1 of Nannospalax galili. Taxonomy (NCBI): domain Eukaryota; kingdom Metazoa; phylum Chordata; class Mammalia; order Rodentia; family Spalacidae; genus Nannospalax; species Nannospalax galili. The sequence goes on from NW_008344644.1 coordinate 516,270, forward strand.
CCAATTGCTTACCTTCACGGTGGCTTTCTTTATAGGTGCGTGTTGGACTCTATCTTCATCTTCAGATGGACAGATGATTTCGTTCACAGCAGGGACCTTGCCAACTTGCCCACATAATTCTTTTGAAAAGCAGCTAGGAGATCAGGGTGACCTAGCCTTGCCCTGTAGCTTCCCTCTTAGACGGATAGTCTAGGTCTAGGAGCTGACTGAGAGTAGAAAAAACAACATTCCCCTTCAATACAGTCAAGTGGGGCCAACAATTTGCACACCTAGTTTATCAGGTGTCACAGGACACTGTCATTGAAATTTTAGACAATTATTCCAATGGAATAAAGGAATTTCAAGGACATGGGGAAGAATCCTACCTTGTTCTCACACCTCATCCAAAACAACCTTCCAAATGAACCGCAAAATCTTCTTGTTTGAAAAACGTTTTGTTAAAACATACATTTTGAGTCTTAAGAGTGATGACTACTATGCTAAAAACAAGACAAACATTTCTGCTAGGGTAAAAACCAAGGGAAATGTTAAACTCTTGAACTCTAAATACTTACAACCATTCAAATACTCTTACAATCAGTAACTAACTACTGGATTAAAATAAACAAATAAAGACTTTACCGTTTCAAATGTTTTCCCTGCATCAAACTCATCTTAGAATAATTCAAACATTACTTGAAGCAAGGAATTCAAAGTAAATATAGCAATCTTTTTCACTGAATAAAAGCATTACAGAAACCCAAAGGACCAAAACAATCTCTAAATGTTTTACAGAAATTGTGACAGATAAGTTATTTAAAAACATTAATTTTTTTCCTCATAGCTGTTAACATATATAACTGCAGTCCTTTGATTATTTTCAAGGATTCTCTGTCCCAGCATTTGAATGTTTATCATATTGAAATGTGTTTAGCAAGACGTGGTACTGCATGCTTATAAATTCAGAACTCTGAAAACTGAGGCAGGAGAATCTAAAAGCGATCTGAAACCACACACAGACGCACACACACACAAACACCAAACCTCAGCAAAACATTTTTTTTTTTCATCTTTTTGAAACAGGGTTTTACTCTGTAGCCCAGGCTAGCTTGGAACACTGAGGGATCTTAGTACCTCAGTCTCCTGAGTGCTGGGAGTATAGGTATGTGCCATCATGACCAGCTCAAGAAATAAATTTTCAAAAGACTGAGGATGTGGTTCAGTAGTAGATTGACTCTCTTCCATGTACAAGGCCCTGGGTTCAATTCTCAGCACCACAAGGAGGAAAAAAAGGGACAGTCTGTAACTTGTAACAACTTTCTGAATTACTTTGAACATTATCAGTATATCAAAATATAAAGTGAAGCTGTCCTGTCAATAGTCAGCAGCCATCCTGGGCAAACTCTTTGTTATAAACACACAGTGAGCCCAACCACGTTAGTGGTACTGCAGTAACAGCAGTGTGGCTTCAAGGTCTTCAGCCGGGGCTAAGCTGCTGTGCTCAGTGTATGGGCAGCAGTTTACTTCTAGAATAAGAAATGACAGAATCAATCTTTACAATCTTTTTACTTATTATTTTTATTTATGTGTATGCCTCTGTGTGTGTCTGAGTGTATGGTACATGTGTAGAATGCCCACAGACTCCAGAAGAGGGCATCAAATTCCCTGGAGCTTAAGTTACAGGCAGCTGTTAGCCACCACGTGGTGTTGGAAGCTAAATTCGGGTCCTCTGCAAGAGTAGTAAGTGATCTCAATCACTAGGCCATCTCTCCAGCCCCTTGAATCAATCAGTTTTCACACAGCCAGAATCCAAGATAAAAGACTGGCTCAGACTGGAACTTCCTAACCTTCGACTTCCTTATGGGAAATACAAACACAAACATAATCTCTAGAAGTACAGATAAAGTGTGTGGTGCTGCTAATGGCTGTGAGTCAACAGTGAGTACTAGGTATTACCATGGCATGTCTGTTTTCATTACTTGTATCATGACTCATTTATGTAGCCAACTACAGAGAAATAATGTCCACTATTCCTAGAGAAGTATACTGGACTCATCTGGCTACAGACACACAAGTACTTCCAAAATCATGTCTATAGTCACCATGAGGGAAATAACATTCTACTAACCTACTCATTGCCTTATGGAACTTTACAGTCTGAGTCTAAATAGCCAAATCAACTGCATATACATATTAAGTAAATTTATACATGTAGGTATAACTTTTACTAATCATATATTTTCCTATGGGGTGTAAGTTTACAATTCAAGCTTCTTTAATTTATATACTCACCCAAGTAACCACAGTTGAAGATACATTTTTGCTTACTGCATAAATAATGATTTGTGTAATTTGACTTTCCAACTTTCTCCTCTCACCCACTTAAACCCAGATATCTGATCTTGAAACTCTCAGCAAATAGGGCCCAAAGACGAGAGCTCAGAATAAGATTTTTTTTTAAACATTTTTTTAAAAATTTATTCATTATTTTTATTTTATGTGTATGCGTGTATTGCCTGCATGTAGGTAAGTGCACCCATGTCGTGAAATGCCTGCAGAGGTCAGAAGAGACTGTCGGATCCCCTGGGACTGGAGTTATAGACAGTTGTTAGCTGCCATGTGGGTGCTGGGATTTGAACCTGAGTCTTCTGCAAGAACAGTCAGTGTTCTTAACCGCTGAGCCATCTCTCCAGCCCCCAGAATAATTTTTTTAAAAAATGAAGCTTTGAGACTAGCAAGATGGCTCAGCGTGTGAAGAGTTTACTGCCAAGTCTGATGACTTGAGTTTGACCCTGGGACTCACATGGTAGGAGAAGAGAACCAGCTCTTGAAAAACACCTTCGGACACGTGCGTGCCCCTACTCCTATAAATAAGTAAATGCAAAAAAAAAAATAATAATAATAACCTTTTGTACACGTGTGAAGAATTTGAAGATCGAGCGAGGGCACGTCCGCCGCTTACTTGATAACCACCTTTTCCTACAAAGGCAGAAGCACTGACTGCAGTGCAGACCGTTTAGCAGAGGAATCCTGAAAGATGTATTATCTGACCATCTGTGAGGGAAAACTGCCCATGTGTAAGAAGATCGTTCCAATCAGACCAGTTTCATAAAGGAATTTCACTGAGTGTCAAATAAATCACTCGTAGCTCCAAGCTCCACCTCCTCCCATCTCCAAGTACCACAAGCTCAGGGCAACCACTCTCAAGGACTTGATGATGATGTAGTACTGGCATAAAAGCTCAAAGGTGCACACGCTACAAGGATTCATTCATCTGAAAAACAAATACTACTTTCAAGACATAAGTCCCAAGTTTTGTACACACACACATGCATGCACACGTGCTTGTTGTATTTTGTAAAAAGCCATCTTCCATCTTCCATTACATATTCTAATGTTGGTTCACTTATAGATTCTTCACCCCTCTACTGTATGAGGAGTACATCCTGATCTCCAACAGATATATATAACAAAATCTTAGAAGTACAGTTTAAAATACAAGTAATGTGACAATACTTTTAGAAAAAAGGAATTGATAAGCAGGCTCCAAACCAACAGGACAGAGCATTGGATTTAAGACACTTATGCTCTCCATGCTAAAATTTGAAGATAAACATAATTCTCCTTTTCTATTAATAACATATATCTCCACAATCCACACACAATTAAGATATGAAACTACTTACGTTTTGCATGCCATGTTTAAGTATTCAAATTGAAAATACAGGAAATAAATATTACCAGACATAAAAAAACTGTAAAAGCATCATCAAAATCCAAGTGCAACAGGAAGAAAAATGTCCTACAATTCTTGTTACCAAAACGAAATTATGTGAAAGTAGAGACTAGCCCAATGAATGACTAATTAACTTAGATAACTTAACTTTCTGCAATTTACTACAATATGAAGAATGAAGCATTTTCCCAGTACCAACTACTCTTTTATGTACAAGACCATTGGTAATGTGAAATATCTAAAAGTAATATTTTATAGCAATGCTCGAATAGTAGAATCAATTTTCCCAAACTGTCTTCTTCAGAATGCTTTAACATAAACACTGGTTTCAAAAAAATTTTGTAACACTTCAGAAACAACTGTGTTGATTGTCTGGTTAATTACTGTTACTGAAATAGTAAAGCTGTTAAAAGTTATGAAGAAGCACTTACATGGACCTATGGCTAAATTTTATAAACCACTTCATGGATTTAACACCTTCGGAGCAGGATGTGGTAGCTCATGCCTTTAATCCTAGCACTTCAGAAGAAAGCAGGTGGATCTCTATGAGTCTGAGGGCAGACAGGGCTACACAGAGAGACCCTGTGTCTCAAAACAAACAATGATAGCAACAACAGAAACCCTGCACTACAGTAACAAAATAAATTTAAGATATATAAGCAAACAAAATTTAATCATTTTACAATTGTGCAAAAAAAAATTTTTAACTGAGACAAAGGCTAGGGAGATATCCCAGTGGGTAACATGCCCGCCATTCAAGCATAAGGACATGAGTTCTGGCCCCCAGAACTCAGGTGAAAAGCCTGGCATCACATACACATACACACGCATGTGGACCTGCGTACATGCCCATATCTACACTAAGACGTATTTATACCACACACACAAATAAAGAATTAAAAATTGAGATTAAACTGATCAGTTACAGATTAATATTTAAACTATATCAAAAGAAAAATCATTTAAATCATTACCTATTTTACTGTTGCTTAGAACTATACCCACTTGTCAGCAATAAAACTTGAATAGAGTTGTTTTAGTGGTGCCAGTCTTAAGCTGCTACTAACTGATTAATGACCAGAAACTGAATTATCTACATTTTCATGTATTAACAGACTAAATGTATTAACAACTAATATATAACAGACCTTAATATAGGTGTTAAACATTCTTTACTAATACTACTTTTATATTTTTTAAGTTAAAATGTATTTTAAAAGTCCTTAAGGATAGACAGTTTCAGTATCAAAGCACACGCTTAACAGGAATACAACATTCAAAAAAATTCTAGTAACTACATAAATAATAGTCATGTACACATCTTAAGCATTCACCACACAAAGGAAAATGAAGATGACACAAATAGATACTAAAAGTTTAACCACGGTACTTATTAAGTAACTTGGGCTAGAAACTTTTATTTCTATTAAATATGTTTTTATCGTAAATAAACACAGTAAGCAATTGAAAATGACCAAGGATGTGAATTGAGTGTTAATTATTAATAATTACAACTTGTTCAACAGATTGACACAGAAAGTTCAAGTCTTCTTGGATCTATTAGGTTTATTACAGGGAAAACAAAGCCTGAGCAACCCTCAATCCCAAGTGTTTAAAACCCAGCTGTAATCAGGAGACCTCCATCCCACAAAGCCACCCTGAATTCAGCTTTCTGTTTTTCATCCAGTTCAAGTGCCACTCACGCAATGACAGATACAAACTGACAACAGCAAAGGAAAATGAAACACAGTGCAGGGGAAAGGAGAAGAGGAGCTAGGGAGGGAGGGAGAGGAAAACACACAACCCTGAAGGGATTGAGGTCCATGGCTTCGGGCACTCCTCCATGGGGCCATTTTCTCTAGAGGAAATCCCTAGTTTGGTTCAGGCTCCCTACAGTTGTTCACACTGACAGCTCTGGCCAGGGCTGCAGAGGAGTGAGAGGCCACTCCAATAAGCCACACTGGAACTCTGAGTGAAACCTGCTGTGGAAACTGTTTGAAGCTCACGCTTCCTATCCTTAAGGCTTTCTCTATTTGAAAATATGACAAACTATACACAAACATATACTTATATGTTAAATAACCTACAAATTTAGGTTACTTCAGTTCACAGACCAGCATGAGCCTTTGTTCCATAAAATTATCAAAGCAGAATTTAGTGAGACTACCCACCAAATCTCGTTTGGTGCCCAACGGTCAACGCCTATGCACTATTTCTAGAAAGGGAAGCTTGAGTTCAAATTAAATAGTTCCATAACACAAATTTCTCAAGCACATTCCCACCGTGATACATAACAATGTATTTCTAAGGTAATTTCTTCAGGCTCTAATACAAACCGAGCATTTTAACGAGAGCTTTGTATGCTGACATACAAATTATGGCACAAATGAACATCTGTACGATATTTCATGAAAGATTACCAATGGTGTCAAGACAGCACAAAATACTAACTGTATGTTATTTATCTGTAATTTCCTAAAGAACTACAGACATAAAAATACAGGGTAATTTTCCTATTTTTTCCCTCATTTTATAGCACATAGATTTTTGCAGTATTAAACTAAGCAAGTCGGGATCAATAAGCTAATAATGTTCAAGAATACACATATACACATACTGATTTCTTTCAAACCAAACTACAGATACTCACTTATCAAAGCTATCGCTGTTTTTGATGAAGCTCTCCAGCTTTTCCTTGGCATACTCCACCACATCTGAATGAAGCTCAATCCCATGGTTTACTCCAAAAGGACCTGTAATTGTAGCAGCATTTCAATAAAAATGTCAAAAAAAATGTTTCCTACAGAGCTCTTCTCATTTCTGTTCAAGTATCTACCACAGTAGCTCTTAACAGGGGCTAGAAATGTGCAAACACCTACTAACCAGAGATTTTAGAGTTGAATGGAATCCTGTTTTCACTGCTTCAAAGTAGTAAGAGGAGTAGAGCTGACCTGATTTCTGTTGGAAGGAAGAAAGCTCGCTATTGTTTATAAGGCTGAGGTCTCCAAAGTTATTTTGTGGCAGGAGATACTGCCAAAACAATCTATCTACATTAAGTACAATGGGTTTGCGGTTACTTTGCAGTATGAAAAACTGGACCCAGGGCCTTGCACCTGTCAAGTGCTCTCTACCACCAGCCCTTTTTTATTTTAAGGCAGGGTCGTGCTATGTTGCTCACTCAGACTGGCCTTGAACTCTTAACTTGCGATCCTCCTGCCTCAGCCTCCTGAGTAACTGAAGATAATACAATATGCATGCATCACCATGCCTTGCTAAAACTGAAGTTCTTTACCACTGTCTTCACTTACCATTTGCTCAAAATGTGGCAGCTCTAAGATGTCTGAAACTACCATCAGGGCACCCCTTACTCCCAGCAGGTAAGGCTAAGCCTTTGGGACTTCCCATATTTGCTGCACGGTGAGACTTCCAGTATACTTCACCCCTCTCACAAGTCTCTTTCTACACATGACCTCTCAGGAAAAGGGCAAGAGGAGGACTTCCTCTGTACTCCCTACGATACTGGCTCTGAGGTCCAAGGACCAAGCATTTTCAGGTTTTCCTGTTACATGTACTATCTGCTCATTATGCTCATAAAGGTAACACAAAATGACAGCCAGTGATTCTAGTTTCCTTCAACTTTGGAAATCGAACCATCCAGGTCTTGCACTCAACATTCTTGTTTAACTGAGCCAGCTGTGGATACAAGGAGACCCTGTCTGAGAAAAGAAAAGGAAACGAAACGAAAAGAAACAGGAAATATTCATAACTAAAGGTGTCCCTACTGTCCACACAAACTTGTTTGTAGTAACAACAAAGTACTCTAAAATATCAGTAACAACAAAATCAATCATAATTGATATGTTTAGATGTTAAAAGACTACATGAACTAGCCGGGCGTAGTGGTGCATGCCTTTAATCCCAGCACTTGGGAGGCAGAGGCAGGCGGATCTTTGTGAGTTTGAGGCCAGCCTGGTCTACGTAGCAAGTTCCAGGCCAGCTGGAGCTACAGGGAGACCCTGTCTCAAAAAAACAAAACAAAACAAACAAAACAAAACAAAACAAAAAAAGACTAAAAAAAAAAAAATCAAGGTTTGGATGTAA
>NW_008344644.1:524136-531288 GCF_000622305.1 Nannospalax galili
TCAAACAAATGCTCACATACAAGCTCCAATTCAAAAAACCAAATACAAACAATGCTTTATCCCAATAGACTACCAGCACATTCATCTTGGTTACTGTTGACTGAAACAGAAAAGTGATTTTTACTTGGAAAATGTGTTTAAATGAGAAATTTCAATTACGAGAACACTTGATTCAGCAAATCATAATGTAGAGAATTAACATCCTTAGAAAGATTTTACTTTGTTTTGGAGGGGTGCGGGGGGGTGCTGTGCTCAGATGGTCCCAGGTAAAGTTCCAGCTGGTGCTGAGCTGTTCTACAATGAGGACAGCCTTGGGAACTCCTGGCCTTGTCCTCTCCTCTCAAGTACTGGGATTACAGGTGAGAGCCACCATGTCTACCCAGCCTCAACTGTTATGCTTTTGGAAGTGAACAAATTCAAACAATTTTAAGCACTTCTTTTCAAAGTGATGTTTTCAACTAAAAACGGGAACATCAGTACAAAACCGTAAGACTTCATATTATTATAAACAATAAAACTGAAATTTCATTTAAAAACTCCATCCCAGATCAAACTTAAAATAGCATACAAAGTAACGTCACTCTTTAGTGCCGAGTCTATGTATCTTGAGAATTTGAATTTCCAAGGGTGTGAACAGAGAATGTAGCGAAGAAATAAAGTTTGCCTCATTTAAAAATAGTTCAGGGGTTGGGGCTAGAGAGACAGTTGAGGAGTTAGGAACACTGGCTGCTCATACACAGGATAGGTTCTGGTCCTCTGTAACTCCAGTTCCAGGAATCCCACACCCTCTCTGGCCCCTGGGAGCACTAGGCATGCATGTGGTACATTTAAATACATGCAGGCTAAACACTCATTCACATAAAATTAAAAAAACAAAATCTTAAAAAAAATAGTTCATTGGAAATGAGCAGCAGGTCACAATCTTAGTTGAAAAATTACTGGCAGCTGACTACTTCTGGGTGAGGAAGGCTGATCTTTAAGGGAGGGACTCTAGATAGGCTGACTTAATCCCAGTGGATGAACTTGTACTAAGGGACATCTGGGGACACTAACTTTACATGATAGATCTTAATACAAAAATGACAGAATGTGTCAACGCCGGTGGGGGGGATATGGGAGGGTGCCAAAGGAGAAGGGGGTATAAAGATGATTTTCTGTATGAAAGACACAAAAATTCATTAAAATTTTTTAAAAATTTTTAAGATATTCTTTTATTTACCAGTCAAAAAAATCAAGTATAGAGCTACACATTACTCAGAAGCGTTTCTTAGCAAAGCTTCTTAGTCATAGAAATCACAGTTTTTTCAGCCCTGGTATGGATAAGGCTTCCCTCCTTTAACTCCTGGGCTGTTTCAAAGGGTAGAGATTACACACCACCATCCTCCCTCCCCCACCCCTTGGAGGGGCATATTAAGAACTTCATCTATGAACCAATCCTTGGACATGACATTGTCTCTAGTTTTGTGCCTTGTTCATTCATATTGCTTTACAATGACTTCCAATTATAATGCTTTACTTCTCATTTAGTCTAATGTCTTACAGAAAATGCTACAAAGTAAAGAGCATAGAGCATCCTCACGGTTCCTCATCCTACATCTTCATGGTATAGGGCAGTGAACTATCCCACACTCCATTTCAGTTCCTAGTCAATTAGAATAGTCCAACCCTTCACACAGAGCTCTCAAGCGCGGTGCGCTCTCAGTTTCTGAATTCATGTACTCATAAATGATACACTCTGAATACCATGGCAAATTGTTAGGAAAAATCCAAGAATGTAGAATTTGTAAAGGGTCCCTGGAATATTATTATCCTTTTAGGTTATGATGTTATTACTGTAACATCATCCCAGAGTGGTTATATTCAGCAGACCATGAGAATCTCAGAGAAATCAGATCCTATTTGGTGCCCACTTCCTGAGCCTTGTTTAGTGCTTTGATTATAACAGGGAATCATAAATATTTGTTGAATTACTGGATGAAAAGATGGGGATGAAAGGGTGGGTGAATGGCCGAATGAAGAAGATAACAAGAAGGCCGGCCAGGGGCTAGTACCCTTTCCTCTCCTGGAGGAACATGTCTGCTGGGAATTCTCAACCTCTAGAAACAAGGATTTTTTTTTACTCAACTTCTGAGGGATTTTACTTTTCAAAAAAACTTTTTAAATTTTAAAAATAGTTCAGACTAAGAAGGGCTTGGAGGGTCATGGGGTAGATACGGGAGGGAAATATGCTCAAAGTATACTATATGCCTGCATGCAAACAACCTTAAGTAGCCTCACATAATAATCATAAAAGACAACAGTAATTGTTTAAAAGGTCATTCCAGTTAAAGCAAACCTGCAGACAGCCTATGACTGAAGCTGAGCAAGAGGAAAAATGCAGGCTGACTTTATCCTTCATCTTTCAGAAAATGCCCTTTCTACACTAGGCTGAATCACTAGCTGAGAACTGTTTGAGAGTAGTCTTAATCCTGTTCCTGATTTGTCTATGAAAATGGGTGGATGGATGGATGGATGGATATCAGCTACTTGTTTCCTTTTAGTACTTTGTTCTTTTATATTCCAAATCACTTAAAAAAATTAAAATTAAAAAGTTAAAGACTAAACTGTAATCAATTAACAATATAAACACAGAAGGGAAAATGTTCAACAAAATCTCATTTTGCTTTTAAATTTTTAAATATTTTATTTTTCCATACGAGTGTATTGCCTACATATATGTAAGTATATCTATGTCATGCAATGCCCACAGAGGTCAGAAGAGGGAATCAGATTCTCTGGAACTGGAGTTACACATGGTTCTTAGCTGCCATGTGGGTGCTGGGAATTGAACCTGGATCCTCTGCAAGAGTAGCCAGTGCTCTTAACAGATGTGACACCTCTACAACCCCTGTAATATATTATTAAAAAGAAAATACTAACAGATGATGCAACCTTTAACAATTAACTATCAAAAGAGAAAATAGAAAATAGTTTATTAAAATTAGTAGTTACTAAGAAGTATATATCTATTCTATATAGTATTAAAAATTATTTTTAAGATGACAAAAGCTCACTTATTTTAAATAATAATATAACAAAATCTCAATATAATAAAATCTAGAGAGAAATTTTATTATTTTCCCAACAGTTTCACTATGTAGACCAGAATGGCCTTGAACTCAGAGATCCATCTGCCTCTGCCTCCAAAGTGCTGGGATTAAAGGCATGCACACCGTGACCAGCTGACCAATTATCTTTTTTATAATCAACTGTACCTAAACAGCTCATTTCTCCACCAGCTAATCAATAACTAAAGTGTACACATAAAGGTAAAATTTACTAAGCTTAGGTATGAACTGCCTATGTAATAACTGCAGGTGCTATTTACATTTACTACATCAACTTTATGGGATTCCTCACAGTTAGAGAATGTGGTATGGATGCACAGAAGCCTGTCGGATACCCATCAAGGAAACTTGAGAGCTTCACACTATGTGTGAATGAAGTTCACTCTGCTGTATTTCCTATGCTAATTCACTGAATACAACCACAGACAAAAAGCACTTTATAACCCATAAGTGGAAGAAGAGGATTATTCAGGATCCATCATTTCAGCTGAGGACTCCACAGCTCATACAGCATGGCACAGTGAAAACAGGATTTACAGTGTGAGGTCTTCATTTCTACTCCTAGTTACTCCTCTTGCCCGGGGAATAATCTAAGACTAGTCAGTTACTATCTGTATCAGTCAGGGTTCCCCAAAGAAACAAAACTGGTAGAATGAATATATATGTATAGAGATTTATCAGCTTAGCTCACAGGACAGAGTCCGAGTAGTCCAACAATGGCTGAGAATCCATAGTCACTCAGTCCACAAGCCTGGATGTCTCAGTAGTCCCAATCTGGTGCTGAAGGTCTGACGAATTCCAAAAGATCAGCTAGTCTTCAATCTACAGCAGCAAGACAAACTCACCAGCGAGAGAAGGCAAGCAGCAAGAAGCCATGTGTTCTCCCCTGCCATGGCCTTTTATACTGGCTGCCATCAGAAGGTAACAACCGCATTTAGGGTGTGTCTTCCAGCTTCAGATGATCCAATCAAGATCTCTCTCATTTCAGTTAATCCCAGATCCAGTCAAGTTGACAAACAGGATTAGCCATCACAAGTTCACCCCTTGTCAACTTGACGCCCAGTAGCATCTCTCTATGTCGTGCTTAATTTTCAAATGAAAACAATGTTGAGGTCATAATTTCACCTAACATGATATAACTATCCCATCATACAATGACCAATGCATTATATATCTCAGAGAAGGTGATAAGGTCTTTGAAGAATGCTTAGTCCTGTGTCTCATAACCCAATCATATAGGTTCATGACTCTTAACCACTTAACACTTATCTCAATTACACATTCAAAAAAATAACTCAAGTATCTGCTTAACATATGTGCATACATGCACAAGCCTATTCTTAACCAAGTAGAACAAGAATACTCATGTCAATTACAATCCATGTTTCTGCAACTGGTCACATGGCCTAAGATGGTATTTGTAACTACCTTCCTTTACTACCCATTCTGTATTTCCTCCACCATCAACAAGCACCTCTGCAGGTCCTGGCTCTTTCCCTGGAGGGAGTGACCCATACTTTCATCCTTGAAGGGTCTGGGCCATTTGTTGTCCTGTCTGGACTGGGCTGTTGCAGTTTCCCATTGACCTTAATCACAGGACATGGTAACACCAAAAGTCGCCCTAAGGAATCTCCTACCTTCCAGATATAGTCTTCATTACCTCCATAGTGGAGAACCAGTCCAATTTCCCCCTGGTAGTCTGGATCAATCACCCCTCCTAATACTGTTATTCCTTTCTGAGCCTGCTGACTTAAGGGCATCAGAAGCCCAAAGTGTCCATTAGCTTCCAGTTCAATGGAATGTTTGTTGTCTCTCCTGGCAGAAGCACTCCCTCCTCTGGAACCAAAACATCCAAGCCAGTAGAGTGCAAAGTCGAGGGTACAGGAAGCAAAAATTTTCACAGTGGGTTACCAGGGGTGATAGTGAGTGGAATCATTCCCACTTCCACCCCTTGATTCCTGGACCCGTGAATCCTGGCTACAGGAGAAACTGTACCATATGTTGGATGCTGATTCAAAGCATACACTGCTTCTGGAGGACCCTGCCCCAGCCCTCCAGGCTATTGCCACCTAATTGGCGCTGTAACTGAGTCTTTAAGAGACCACTCCATCGTTCTATCAAGACAGCTGCTTCAGGATGGTGGGGAACATGGGAAGACCAGTGGATTCCATGACCATGGGCCCACTGTTGCACTTCTTTGGCTGTGAAGTGAGTTCCCTGGTCAGAAGCAATGTTGTGTGGAATACCATGATGGTGGATAAGGCATTCTGTTAAGTCCCTGGATAGTAGTTTTGGCAGAAGCATTACGTGCAGGAAAGGAAAATCCATAACAAGTGTCTATTCCTGTAAGGACAAAACGCTGTCCCCTCCAAGATGGAAGTGGTCCAATGTAGTTAACCTGCCACCAGGTTGCAGGCTGGTTGCCATGGAGAACAGTGCCATATTGGGGGCTCAGTGTAGGTCTCTCCTGTTGGCAGATCTGGCACTCAGCATCAGCTGTAGCCAGGTCACCTTTCGTGAGTAGGAGTCTATGCTGTCGAGCCCATGCATAACCTCCATCTCTGCCACCATGACCACTTTGTTCATAGGCCCATTGAGCAATGAGAAGGGTAGCTGAAGAAAGAGGCTGACAATCCACAGAGCGGGTCATCCGATCTACTTGATTATTGAACTCATCTTCTGCTGAAGCCACTTTTCAATAAGCATTTACATGAGACACAAGTATGTTCACATCCTTTGCCCATTTGGAGAGATCTATCCACATGCTTCTTCCCCAAATGTCTTTCTCACCAATTTTCTAATCGTGCTCCTTCTAAGTCCCTGACCATCCAGCCAAACTATTGGCAACAGCCCATGAATCAGTATATAATCACACTTCTGGCCATTTCTCCTTCCAAGCAAAATGCACAACCACATGCACTGCCCAAAGTTCTGCCCACTGTGAAGGATTTCCTTCCCCAGTGTCCTTCAAGGTTGTTCCAGAAATTGGCTGTAATGCCGCAGCTGTCCACTTCTGAGTGGTGCCTGCATAGCGTGCAGAACCATCTGTAAACCAAGCCCTAGTCTTCTCTTCCTCGGTCAACCGATCATAGGGCACACCCCGTGAAGCCATAGGTGCATGCTTGAGAATAGGAGGCATCGTAACAGAAGTAGGAACCATAGGCATTTGGGCAACTTCTTCATGTAACTTGCTTGTGCCCTCCAGGCCTGCTCGAGCCCGATCACATATATACCACTTCCATTTGATAATGGATTGTTGCTGTGCACGGCCTACTTTATGGCTTGGGGGGTCAGATAACACCCAGCTCATGATGGGCAGTTCCGATCACATGGTGACTTGGTGGCCCATTGTCAAACATTCAGTTTCCACTAAGGCCCAATAGCAGGCTAAGAGCTATCTCTCAAAGGGAGAATAGTTGTCTGCAGATGAAGGCAAAGCCTTACTCCGAAATCCCAATGGCCTCTGCTGTGATTCCCCTCTGGGGGCCTGGAAGAGACTCCAAACACCATCTTTATCTGCCACTGATACTTCAAGCACCATCGGGTCTGCTGGCTCAGAGCAGCTTGTACAGCAGCCTGGACCTGTTGAAGGGCCCTTTCCTGTTCCAGGCCCCACCCGAAGGTAGCTGCCTTCTGAATCACTTGATGATATAGGTCGTAGTAATACACCCAGATGAGGAATGTACTGGCTCCAGAATCCAAACAGGCCCACAAGCATTGTCCTTCTTTCTTGGTGGAGGGAGGGGCCAAATGCAACAAGTTGTTCTTCATGTTAGAAGGAATGTCTCTGCATGCTCCACACCACTGAACTCCTAGAAATTTCACTGAGGTAGAAGGCCCTTGAATTTTGGTTGGATTTATTTCCCATCCTCTCATGCGCATATGCTTAACCAACAAGTCCAGACTGTCTGCTACCTCCTGCTCACTGGATCCAATCAGCATAACATCATCAATGGAGTGGACCAGTGTGATATTCTGTGGAAGAGTCTGGCAGTCAAGATCCCTTCAAACCAAGTTATGGCACAATGCTGGAGAGTTAATATAC
>NW_008344644.1:532360-580721 GCF_000622305.1 Nannospalax galili
GTACCACAGGTCCATTCGAGTCATGCCATCGTAGGTATTGATTTGCCTTTGTCACGCATTACGATAAGTACGCTCACCTTGTCTTTGGTAATTCAATACTGCCCCCTGACCCCTACTCCGAGGTCCTGTTACACCTATTATATTTACATTTAATTTATGCAATTGAGCAGCAGCATCTCCAACTGTAAGATTCGGCATAAGGAAAAGAGCAAAAACAAAGCTCTTCAAACGTTCTGGTGTAAAAGGCATGTCCTCTGGGCCCTCCCATTGTGGGGGATTTGGTATTGCACTGCAAATCCACTCGAGGATACCAATTTGCCTGAGCCTTACAATCCCCTCATCAACACTAAGCCAAGGGATATCGGGTATCTCCAGCTCTCATCAGTCGGCCATCTTTTGATAAATACCTCAGCCAACCAATCAAATAAACTTCTAACACCTTTTTTAACTGCATGAGCTTCCATTTTAAACCTAGAATCTCCAGTCAGGGGGCCTGTGTCAATAAACTCAGCCTGATCCAATTTTATGTTCCTTCCACCATTATCCCATACCCTTAAAATCCATTCCCAGACATATTCATTAGACTTCTGCTTGAAAGAATTGGCAAACTGATTATTTTCTCTGGTGGTGTAGCGCACCTCCTCATGGACCACACTTTCTATCTCTCCTCTAGGGGCCTGCTTAGATTTCAGTCTGGTTATAGGCCTAGAGGCAATAATAACTGGGCCCTGAGGGATATCAGCTTCATTTTGCTGAATGGGATTAGCTTCCTCAATGGGATTAGTTGCCTCAGGCAAGGGTGGAGAGGGTGGGTCTGCTGAGGGTGGGGCAATTAGTTCATCAGGTGAATCAAATTCCTCAGCATCTGAGGATTCTAAATCCTCAGCCTCCTCAGGGTTCTCCCAAACATCTCCATCCCACATGTCAGGATAGCTTGTCTATTTTATCATTAAGCTCTTCATTTATCTTCATCACTTTATCCAGAGATGCTACAAGAAACCAGCCAGCATCATTATTTTTCTTATTTTTCCACAAATTGTCAAATGTTTTATGTATAGTCACTAAATTTCTTGCTCTTCATAAGAGGTGAGTTAGGAGATTCAAATGGGTCTATCTCCATAATTGTTTCAAAAAGTCTGCACCACGGATTTTCAGTGCTCTCCATGCTACCTGAAGACTGAGTCGGAGAGCCTGCTCCAAATACCAATAAGCCCATTAAAGAAATTTATCCTTTCAACTGTTTCTCTAGAACCACTCCTGGTACCATAGTCTGTATTAATCAGGGTTCTCCAAAGAAACAGAACTGGTAGAATAAATATATATGTACAGCGATTTATCAGCTTAGCTCACAGGATAAAGTAAGAGTAGTCCAACAATGGCTGCACCACACTGGAGAGGCTGAGAATAAGTAGTGGCTCAGTCCACAAGGTTGGATGTCTCAGTAGTCCCAATCCGGTGCTGAAGGTCTGACAAATTCCAAAAGATCAGCTAGTCTTCAGTCTACAGTAGCAAGACGAACTCACCAGTGAGAGAGAAGGCAAGCAGCAAGAAGCCAGTGTTCTCCTCTGCCATCGCCTTTTATATGGGTTGCCATCGGAAGGTAACACCCATATTTAGGGTGTGTCTTCCAGCTTCAGATGATCCAATCAAAAAGATCTCTCTTATTTCAGTTAACCCCAGATCCAGTCAAGCTGACACCCAGGATTAGCCATCACACTATCTGAAAATGGTTCTTACTGTAAAAGTATCCAGACCACATAAATAAGTTCATATGCTACAAAGTATAAGACAGGTAACAAAGTAGCTAGCTTCAGAAGCAAGATCATAACACACAGAAGTAGTTCTCCATCATGACGTCACATGAGGTCAACTTAAAGGGGGGTTCAATTTGAGCTGATTCAAACCATCATGTCTAAGTCCTATGGCAGACAAGTCAAAGAACCTCTTTGGGGTGTAGTCCAGGCACATGAAGGTATTAACACACAGCTAGGACTCCAATGCAGTACCCCATCTTCCTAATTACTATACAAAGCACAACTGCATTTTTTTAAAGACAAAATCTGACTCTACAGCTCAACCTGATCTAAAACTCACTATTATTGGACTCTCAGCAATCCCCTTGCCACAAGGCTGGGATTATAGGAATACACTACCATGCCCAGCTCAATCTGAGTGGTTGTTTTCATCTCTTTTAGATGAGTCAAACCTCTGTTCTCATTGGTAAAGACTTAAAATATTTATCACAAGGGGGAGTAAAAGAAATCAGTTATGTGATTCCTATAAAACAAAGTCAATAGTATTAAAATATACATATAAAAATAATTTTTAATAAAATATAATCAGACTTTACTAATTTTAGTCATGCATAATTAGGAAATTATGAATATCTATAGATACTGGGGGCTGGAGAGATGGCTCAGAGTTAACCTCTGAGCACTGGCTACTATTGCAGAGGACCCGGGTTCAATTCCCAGTATCCACATGGTAGCTAACAACTGTCTATAACTCCAAGTCCAGGGGAATCCATAACCCTCTTCTAGACATCACGGGACATGGTGCAATTACATACACATAGGCAATATACTCATACACGTAAATAAACAAAAAAATATTTTTGAAAAAGAGTGTCTATAGCTAGTACAAAGTTAAAAAGTCAATTGAATAGTAAGACTGTGTCTCAAAAAACATCAATAACCAGGTGTGGTGGGAACATGCCTGTAATCTCAGCACCTGTAGTTGGCAGAAAGAGGCAGGAGGACCAGGAGTTCAAGGCCAATCTCAGCTACTCAATAGGTTCAAGGCCAGCCTAAGTACAAATAACACCAGACATAAGGATACATGAGTGCGCTTGTGTGTGTGTGCGCGCGCTGTCTGTAGAGTTCTTGTAGCTTCCCACAATCCTATGTAATACTGAAAAAAACGTATATTACAGATAAACAGTCAAACTTTTGCTAAATCTATTCATGTGACTGCTTGGCCTTGGCCGTTCCGAAGATACGAAACCTAATTCTCTGCTCTCTAGGTTTGGGAATGGCCTCATTAAAAAGTCCTAGAATTTACCAGTAACACCTTGGAAGACATCAGTTCCTTAGTGGATATGTAAATGCTATTTCCTCTTATTTTATTTATTTATTGGTTTCTTAAGACAGTGTCTCCTGGGTTTTTTGTTGTTTTTTTTAATTTTATTATTATTTTTCTTTTTGGTATTTTTGAGAAAGGGTCTCCCTGTAGACCAAGTTAGCCTCAACTCAGAGAGATCCGCCTGTCTCTGCCTCTAGCCAGCTGTTACTGTTTTTTTAAACAGTCTCAGGGTTTTGTTTGTTGTCACTATTCTGAGGCAAGGCCCCAAGCTGGCCTTGAACTCTTGAACTTGTTATGTAGCCAAAGATTTTCTTAAATTCCTGATCCTCCTGCAACCTCCCTAAGTGTTGGTATCTGAGTTACCACCACACACAGCATGACTTCCTTATGTTACATATGAAAACTATCTCTACATAAGATCTATAAATATGTTTTAAACAGTTGCATAGGAGGGACCAAAAGCACTAAGTTGAATGAACTGTCTGTCACCACACTTCATTTACATATTTCTCCAAGGGGTTAAAAATATTCACATCTAGGTTGTCTACAGCAAATGAGTATACCCCACATATACACTGGAACATATTTTAGTTTCTGACAAAACGATTTCAGTGAACTGAGAAGATGTATTCAATTTAATACAATGGACAATTGCTTAAAAAGCCAAATATGAGCAGCTTCAGATCTTGATCCAAGATTTTTAATAAAATCATTTTCCCCAGAATTCCTTTTCATAGGCTTTTTCTAAAGACTTGCTATGTGGCTCAGCTGGCCTTGAACTTCCATTCTTCCAGTTATGTGCTGGGATTAGAGGCCATGTCATGTTTACTGGTCCTGAAGACATCCAGAGCCAGCAGAGTGACTGGCTCCCATCAATGTGTATTTTCTGAACTGAATGGAGAACAGCTGGTAAGAACAATGCTGTGCCCTTTGCTAGTTCACTTTCTGCATCCTCAGCAGCTGGTGCAGGCTCTGAAATATGTGCTTCTGTATAAAGTATGAGAAGAGAAGAAATGTAGCTATGATCTCAAAGTTTAAAGGTCACAACTCAGATTGTGGCAAACAATATAAGCTACATCAAAAGACAAATTTGTTGTGTTTTACCTTTAAAAGTGCCTATTGGCAAAATACTAAGTATATGTCCAAACTTTTATTAGGGGACAAGTAAATCTTAACATATTCCACTCAAAATTAATTTAACTATTGGACAAAAATCTTTAGAATGCATTAAATATTTTCTTTTAATTCAAAAAGCCAAGTGTTCTCCTGGCTTCAAGTCTTAGGGTTTTACAGGTTTCTTGAAGTGGGAAGAACACTGGATTACATGAAAGAGGAAGAAAAGGAAGTATTTCAAAGAATGCCTTTGATTTTTAAGCCCTATAAATGAGCATGCTGCCTCCTCCACAGCATAAATTAAAGAGAGATGATGTTCTAGTTTCTATCCTGAGTAATTTAGAAGAAAACTGTACCTTTCACGAAGGAAGGAAGCAAGGGAGGAAGAAGAGAATTTAATGGGGTTTTTATGATGTGTGGAAGAGGGCAGAGGGAAGGACCACACTTATGTGTTGGTATGAAAATTGTGAGAATACTCAGAAGACCATGTCTAGGGCTCAGCAGACGCATCCTGGAGTTGCAGAAATCTGTGGAGACCGTTCACCGCAGGCTAAAACCAACAGGTTTCAAAAAACATATGGACAAAGGAGACCTAGAGATGAGGATCCAAGGAGGAGGAGTGCTATAAAACACTGCTCTCTGGGTGGGGCACAGCCTGGCCCTAGGGATCAGCAGCAGGTACACCAGAAAAACCTATCCTGGTGTTTTCAACATTCCATTGTGGATGAAGAGAGGTACTCACAAAGTCCTAACCTTCCCTGATGAGCTGCTGGTAATTAACGGCTTCCAGCTGAGAGGGTGTCATTTTCTACAGTGGTGTGGCCACTGTTAAGTTCCCATGCTCAGTAAACAGCCCCTACCCATGTCCATACATGCAACCCTAATTAAACCCAGTGGGGGAGGGAGGAAAAAGGTGGAAAGGAGAAAAAATAAAGGAACAAAGAATGAGGGGAGGGAATGGGGAAGGGTTACTGGATCACAACACATTGTACAAAACTCACACAGGCACACACATCCCGGGACAGGATCCTCATAGGCTAAGGGGAGTGGAAGGTAGATAGGATGACTGCTGGAAGGCAAACTCAGAATGTGACAGCAGGTTCCAGATGTGACAAGAACCTCCAGCAGACCAGGCAGGCCCATCCATTATAATCAGCCTCTGCCTCCACCTAAGTCCAATATCCAACCCAGCCTAAAGAAGAACATTTCACAGTAATTATCACAGTGAACGAAACGATTCCACAGCTGTGAGCTCTGATACTAGAAGACAGGTGAATTCTTTCACACATGGGGAAACAAATGTTGAAGGGTTGGTAATTTTCTGCAAGCAGTCTATTCTTACTGGTAGTTATGTTCTGTAAGTCCAATAATTATTGATTAGCAAACACTGGTCCACTGTGTCTAGGGAAAATATGTACGTATGTATCTCAAATAAATTATATCTTAAATCCTAAAAACTCATCCTGGCAAAATCTACTTACTTTATTTTACAAGTGAAAATGAGCTCAGAAAGTTAGTGACTTGCCTGAGACAGCCAAGGACTGGCCCACTGGCCTCAGGCAATGCAACAGACAAGAGGACAGAGCTTGGCCTTCCTCCACCTGGGTTAGGAACATGTACACAGGTGACTCATTGGTGTTGCTCCTCTGCACAAGGCCTGAAAATGGTATCAAAAGCACTGTACGAATTTGGGGTTACAAGTAAATTTTAATGAAATAGGCAAATTCTCACAAAATTCACAAATAGCAAAAAAGAATTGGCTGTATTTGCTAAATAGATAATTCAGGTTGGGAGTGTGAACAAGATAAAAACCATTAGTATCAGGGCTGGAGAGATGGCTCAGTGGTTAAGAGCACTGGCTGCTCTTGCAGAGGACCCACACAGCAGCTAACAACCATCTGTAACTCCAGTCCCAGGAGATCTGACGCCCTCTTCTGATTTTTGTGGGCACTGCATGACACCAGGGCACTTACAAACATGCAGGCAATAAAATCAAAATAATAAAAATAGGACTGGAGAGATGACTCAGCTGTTAAGAATACTGATTGCTCTTGCAAAGGACCCCAGTTCAATTCCCAGCACCCACATGGCAGCTAACAACCGTCTGTAACTCCAGTTCCAGGGGATCCAATGCCCTCTTCTGACTTCCTCAGGCAGGGCACAATATGGGTGTACTTACATACATACAGGCAATACAAACACACACATAAAATAATAAAATAAATAAAACATAAATATTAAGAAATCAGTACCAGGTGAACCACTGAGGAAGCTCTTCGTGTCTCTGATGGAGTGTCTTCACACCGTGTAACAGTGTAAGGTAACATGCAAGAGAGACAACTACTGTGAATGAAATTCTGACAGCAGCAAAGACGTGGAACCAACCTACACGTCAATCAATGGGATTTTATCCAAATGTAAAGAAAAATGAACAATGAAATTTGCAAGAAAACAAGTGGAAAACAGTATATTAAGTGAGGAAACCCAAGTACAAGAGCCTGAACAAATAAAAAATCTTATGCCTAATACTTACATTCAAAATACATAAGGAAAACTAAACAATATCAACATGCAAGGAAAAAAAAAAGAGAAAAGCTTTGCACATTTGACCAAAACTATGTCAACAGTCAGTAAGCACACACGCGATCTCCTCTTTTAATTATCCAGGAGCGAAGCTGAAACCACAATGAGCTCATAATTCCCATCCATTTAGTTGGCGATTGAAAGATAAACACGGTAGATTCTTAGAACTGGGAGTTCAGCTCAGTGGAAGAATGTACGGATGCCTAGCATACAGGAGGCCTCTGAGTTTGATCCTCAGTACAGCAGGGATAGGGACACACACAGGCCACTGATAAAGACAAAACATCAAGTGTCAGTGGGATGTTGAAAAACTGAAATGTCACAGTGTTGGTGGGAATGTAAAACAGTAAAGTAACATTTTAAAAGTTTGTTAACATCTCAGGCTGAAGAGATGGCTCAGCAGTTAAGAGCACTGGCTGTTCTTTGCACAACACCTGGGTTCAAATCCTAGCACCGACATGGCAGCTAACAACTGTCCATAACTCTAGTTTCAAGGGATCCAACACCCTCTTCTGATGACCTCAGGCACTGCACGACACAGGTATACTTACACACATACAGGCATAACATTCATACATATAAAATAAAAATAAATAACTTTTTTAAATGCTTAAAAAAGTTTTTTAACATCTTTTTAAAAGGTAAGCAGAGAATAAGAGTCTGCAGAGTGTGAGTCCTTGGATGGGACTCCTATATTAAAATCCACCCACCCAGGGCTCATGGACCATTGCGGAAGAGGGGTGGAAAGATTGTAATAGCCAGTGAGGAGGTGCATGACCATATGAAAATAGTCCTACAGGCTCTTGGGATTCTTCTCATATGAACCTACAACAATAGTGTCAGCATGCACAAGACCCAGGCAAACTTAAGACAACAAAACCCCCCACACAGAGCTGAGGAAATGGACAGCAGGCCCCAGTCTTACTCAAAGAATTATTGGCAGCTGATTAATGCTGGGGGAAAATGAGCTGATCTTCTTAAAGGGAGGGACTCTAGATAGACTGACTAGATCCCAGTGGATGAACTTGCACTGAGGGACATGTGGAGACACTAACTTTACATGATAGCCCGTAACAAATGACAGAAGGTATGAACTCCAGTAGGGGGGCAATGGGAGGGCTCTAAAGGGGAAGAATGTATAAAGATGATTTTCTGTATGAAATACACAAAAATTCATTAATTTTTTTAAAAAAGGTAAATATAAATTTACATTCAGCCCAACAATTCCAAGTCTAATAATCTACTCAGGAGCAAAAAACTGTCCACAAATTCTGTATAACCACTCATAGTAGTACTCCCAACAGTCAAAGACGGCAGCGAGGATATCCACTAACTCATGAACAGGTAAACAAAATGTGAGGATTGTCAACACTACTAAAAGGAATGAAGGAGTGAATTGTGAAAATATAGCTCAGTGAAAGAAACCAGATGCAAAAGAATGTCATAAATTCCACTTCTATTAAACACCCAAAAGGCCAATCTGTGACAACTGGGGCTTCCATGGACTACAGAAACACAGAGTGGGTACTACTGAGTATGGGGCATCTTCTTAGCCTAACAGAGGTGTTTTCAAGTTATATTATGTTTTGTTTGCACGACTCCACGGTTTTGTTAAAATCATGAGATTGTACACTTTATAAAAATGGGTAGGCTTTATGGTATACAAAGCATACCTGATTAGAGATTGAGAGGAGGAGGGGGAGGAACATACATACAAAAGAGACAGAAAAGATGTCAACATCAAGGACAAGGGAGATCAATACAAGCTATCTGGAAAAGGCTCATTTAATGATAAGAGGCAGACAGGCCAAACAGTAGGCAGCACCCATCTTAACCAGCCGGCCCTCCCTTCCGAGGTTGGCAGCAAGTCCCCTGCCTGCAACCTGCTTCCTCCTTAGGAGTGGCATGTATCCTGGAGCACCAAGTGGCAGCATCTGCAGAACTGGGCTGACAATGGGCCTCCTGCCATGTCTACTAACTAGAGAACAGGGTAAGAGACCAAGACAAATCTTCTATTTATTACTCATTTTATACAGAACTAATTTTATATTACACTCTATCATTAACTTGAGAATGAGTCCCCAAGCAAAAAGGCACAGAATGGAGAGGGACCACTCCCACCTCATTGGCAGTTATCAGAATAACAAGCCATAGTGGCTTGGTGTTTAATTCAGTTCTAAGAAATACAGTTTGGGAGGCTTCTCTGTTCTTGTACTCCATTTTCAACAGAACTCCAGAGGAACGAGGAGAGCATTGAAAGTTCTTTTGTGAAAATCCTTAGTTCTGGGAAGATACTTAGGAAGAAAAAAAAATTTACCTTCGATTTGAAACTGAAGATGATGTTCCAATGTGATGCTGTGGGATTCCAAATAATCTATTCTCCCTGTCTGTGGCAAAATTAAATTTATGGGTAACTGCTTCAGGTACATTTTAACCATAGGAAACGTTCTGATGAATCTAAACCTCCCCTCAATAACAAGAACTCTGATTACAGCCCATCCTCTGTATTCAAGTTTGTGATGTGAAGACAAAGTTCCCAAGCAGCATCTTCCTTACCTGTATCACACAACAGATTTCCTGCTCTCCCTGTTTCTGACTGGATTGTTCAGACAGGACTGTGACAAGTTCCTGTCACCCTCATCTCAGGACTGAGAAAGCAAAAGGTCTGGTGAGAGGACCCTTCTAATACCATAGCTGTGAAGTGGCAGGACCACATCCATTCTCCTCTCAGGTAATTGCAGGCTTTCTGTAGGCACCCTTCTAGCTCCAAGTGACTTCTCAGATCTGCTTCCTTCCCTTTTAGATTAGCACTTGGAACACAAAGCATGGGGGGTGGGGGTGGGGGAGGGGGAGGCGGTAGCCAGCCATAACCTCTGCTTCACAGACTGCTTTCTGGCTTTCCCTGTTAAAAAAAGCATTATCTTTCTTATCAATTGTTACAGATCTAATCAAAAGAAGAACAGTAATTATACTTTGGTCTTCATTATGCAGGATGACATAAATAAATCTTGGGATAGTATCCAGGAGCCATGGTCATACATAAACTACATAACAGGAGGAAAATGCCCAGTGCACAATACATTCTTTACACAGGGTCTATTTCCCCAACACTGCCCTCTGGTCATGGAAATAGCCTGAGATCTGCCAAAGATTATATCTAGCCCTAAGACTAAATCTGGAGGTGGCTGGGATTTGTCAATAATTCTAGTCAGGCTGCTAATTATGACACACACCCCACTCTGACTTTAATTAGACCAACTCCCTAGCAGAAGCCAGTTGGCAGGAGCCAAAAAGGTGAGACAGGAAAAGTAGGCTCACTATCTCAAAACTAAGAGACTCTACTAAACATAATAAGATATTCCTATCTAAGGATGGAGAAAAACATCAAATTTAAATGTAAGATTCTACGTTCTGGTGGGCATGATGGTGTGCACCTTAATCCCAATCGTTGGGAGGCAGAAAAAGGGCCAGAGGCAGGCAGATCTGTGAGATCAAGTCCAGCCTGGGCCACACAGTGGCTTCCAGGCAGGCTGGAACTAGGGAGGATCCTGTCAAAAACAAACAACAAACAAACAAAAACGAACAAACAAAAAAGATTTTAAATTGCTCTTTTGTGGTTAAAAAATAATAATAATTTGATGCCATTTTTGAACACATATCAAGAACTAACCCAGCTGTGGAATGGCCACATCCTCACCTTCAATGACTAAGAGCATAGACAAGACACCATGTAGAGGAAAAGGGGATTTCAGGCCTGAAAAGTGACAAAATGCACCACTGCTAACTGTCCACATTCTAAAACCTTCACCTGTTCCCCACTACTTTAGAATGAGTTTAACACCAGTCTTAGCTCTGTAACTTCTGCACACAACTCAACCATAGCACCACCACACCGAATGAGCACTGATCATTTTCTCTCTTGCAAATCTACCCTGCCCATGGGGATAGGAGTTCATCAAATTCCTTAATGCTCTACCTTAATGCCCCCACACAAAAGCCCTGGTAAATGCAGAAGGGAGTAAATAGGTTAGTAGTTAAATAAATTATATTAATAAAGTAGAGATTAAATAGGTTCCATCCAACATGTCTTCTATAGTTGATTTCCCTCTATCCACATTTCCTACCTATACTCAGTATTTCCCAATATCATGCTAGCTATGCGACTTGAGGTAAGTGATTTAACCTTCCTGAACTTCAGTTCACTCACCTATATAACAAGATTAATAAAAGAATAATCTTTAAAGGATTCTGCGAACACTGAATGAGGTGCAAGTGTTGCCTCATACAAAGCTAGCACTTGCTATGAAGGAACTAAGCCCCCTAGATCACTGCTCTATGCTCACACCAGATGCAATGCCTGGCACAGCAGTCAGAGTAAATGTGTTAAGATACACTTTTCTGTAGTCTTCCCCAATCTCGTTTTGCCCCACCAGATCACCCCCTCTACATCACACTCTGTTCTCCAAAACTGGTACAATTCTCTTTCTGTTTAAAAATAGGAAAAACAGCCAGGTATGGTGGCGCACACCTTTAATCGCAGCACTCGGGAGGCAGAGGCAGGCGGATTTCTGTGATTTCAAGGCCAGTCTGGTCTACATAGTGAGTTCTAGGCCAGCCCCACTACAGGGAAACCCTGTCTCAAAAAGACCAAAAATTAAAATAAAAAATAAAAATGGGACAATGATATAGCCATCAAATTTCTAGTCAGTAGACTAGAACGTTTACCTGAAATAAGATTAAATAATCCTCTGAGCATCTTGCCAACCAAGTGCTCTATTGTTTTTCCTTTTCTTTGAGAGTCTCCGATATACCCTAGGCTAGCCTCAAACTCACTGTGGAGCTGAGGATGACCTTGAATTCCTGATCCTCCTAACACCATGCCTGGTTTATGAGGTGCTAGGGGAATCAAAATCAGGGCTTTGCACATGCTAGGCAAGTACTCTAACAACTGAGCTATATCCCCAGCCCCAGTTACTCAATTTCAAGAACAAACCATGATTACTGCTTGATGCAGTGTCTACAAAGTGTGGGAGCTAACCATAAGAGTCAGGGCTAGCCAACAGAAGATTACTAAAACTTTGTTTTCAACCTGAAGTAAGGAAGATAACAACTTTGAACACATATTATCAAACATACTATACACAAAGTTACAAATCCTCTAAGTCATGAACAACAATACAGACTCAGCCCACTTTATAAATAGAATTTTACAAAAATAAAATTACCTAAAATTAAGCCCACCATTGTACTTAAATATCCGGTTCCACTTCCCAGGTTAAGAAAAGATAATCCTGGTTGAAGTTTCAAGGCTTCCATAACTTCAGAATAAATGCAAGGTGCTGACAAGTGTATGTTTCCATGCTTCCAGGCTAAGTCCTTGTAAGCATTGTCTCTGTAGCCTTCCAAATAGTAATCTCCACGGTCAATCGCTCTGAAGGCTTGCTCTACTCTTTCAGTGCGGATATACTGAGCTTCTTTAAGGTTATCAATTAAGTCATCATTATCTTCCCCAGCACTCACAGCTCCTCCCATGATAGTATTCAAATCAAATCATAAAGTTAAAAGGGTAACAGAATTAGTAGAAATGGCTTCCAAAAATGTAGTGCAGTTTTTCTTTTTAATATTGAACTTGATTTCCAAAAATAAATTAAACCTGGAAAAGAGTAAAAATAAAGTTTAAATTAATATATGTTGTAATAATTAGATACCATTTCTCAAGAATACATTCTGTTCCAGGTATAGCGTTAAATGACTTAAACATATTATTTTACTTAATTCTTATGACTATGAATGTTTATTAAATATGATTTCATCTACATAGTGGGTAAACTGGGACTTTGAGAATTTAAGTTGACTAGTTCTGTAGGTCCTATACGGTGGCCACAAATCACAGGCAGGCACCTAGATCTCAATCACACATACATACAATTTAAAACTCAGTTGACTAAGCACATTTCAAGTGCTTAACAGCTACAGGTGGCTGCCACACTGGACAGTGCTGGTCTTACAACTTACTACACACATCACAACTTAGTACTACATCTTTCAGATTTAAAATCCATGCTCCTTATCACTAAATCACATATATTTATAGTAGGGCAATCCTAGTTTAATCATTTAAAATTCATGAATTCAAAGGTTAACAATTCTAAAATATATTGCATACAGGCTGGAGAGAAGGCTCAGTAGTTAAGAGCACTGGCTGCTCTTGCAGAGGATGCAGGTTTGAATCCCAGCATCCACATGGTGGCTAACAACAATCCGTAACTCCAGTCCCAGGGAACCCAACGCCCTCTTCTGACCTCCCCTGGTATTACATGACATGAATGCACTTACATACATGCACACAATACACTCATACACATAAAATAAAAATAATAAATAAAGGGGCTGAAGAGATGGCTCAGCGGTTAAGAACACTGGGTGTTCTTGAAGAAGACCCGGGTTCAAATCCCAGCACCCACATGGCAGCTAACAACTGTCTGTAACTCCAGTCCCAGGGGATCTGACAGCCTCTTCTGACCTCCACAGGCATTGCACAACATGGGTGTACTTACCTACATGTAAGCAATACACACATACACATAAAATAAAAATAATAAAATTAAAAATAAAATATAAAAGTACACTACATTCTTTTAAATATTTAACTCAGCATAATAAAGTCACTAAACATTGAATATAAAATGCAAAAACAAAACAAAAACTAACCAGGTATGGTTATACCAAATCCCTGTATTTCTAGCCCTGTGGAAGCTGAGGCAGGAGGATCATGGGCTCAAGGTCATCCTGTACTACACAGTGAAACCCTGTCTCAGATAAAGTGAGATTCACTGATTTAATACTGGCACATGCACAAACGCAAAGACTGTTTTGTTTGGTAAACTGAGCTGTAATAATAAAGGAGACAATATGCTTTATTAAAAATTTTAATAGTCTAAGCCAGGTGTGGTGGCGCGCGCTGTTAATCTCAGCACCTAGGAGGTGGAGGAAGGCGGATCTCAGAGAGATCAAGGCCAGCCTGGTCCACAAGTTCCAGACCACCTAGGGCAAGAGGAAGACCCTGTCTCAAAACAAAAGTTTGATAGTCTAAGTACTGGAACATGCTATGCTATACACACACACACACACACACACACACACACACACACACACACACACACACGTGGTGCATGGAATTAACACATGAAACTCAGATCTTTAGACAGAAACCTAAGCAGACCTTAATAAAGAATTTCAACATATAATACTGAATATACTATTTGAGTTTTACTCAGTCATAATTATATTCAGTTATAAAGAAATTCATGAATCAATTTCTGAATTAACATGCCACAAAATGAAGAATGTGAAAAACTAAAACCCATCGCCCAAATCATAGTAATGACAGCCAAATCCAGCAATACTGCAACATATTTTTCTCAATTTACTTTAATTTTGTTTGTATGAGTATGTACTGCTTGCATGTATGTAAGAGCACCCGTGTTGTACAATGCCTACAGAGACCACATAGGACGTCGGATCCCCTGGAACTGCTGTTATGAACAGCTGTTAGATGAAATGTGGTTTGCTGGAAACCAAACCTAAATCCTCTGCAAAAGCAGCCAGTGCTCTTAACTACTGAGCCATCTTTCCAGCCCCTGATTTTTGTTTTATTAGCCCTAGCTAGACCAAGCTGGCCTTAACCTCACAGAGACCTGCCTGCCTTTGCCACCATGCCCAGTATATACCCTATTCTTATTTGAAGACAAAAAGCAACCTGAACCTTAGGTGACCTCAGACCCCTGCCACCATGCTGTCCCAGCCACTACGGCAACTTCTTCGCCAGAGGAACAGGTCACCTTATGTGGTCCCTTTGTTGTTTCCTGTGATCCTGAGGAGTTTCTGGACAGGAAGCCCTGTGGACTCATATTTCATTTGTGTGTCATTTATTCAGACTCATTCATATAAAGCTGCATGACTCCACTCTCCCCACCTCTGACCCAAAAAAGAAATGCAGAAAGTACAAAGAATTTACAGCTCCCTTTTCCACAAAGACTACATTTTGTAGTGAGTTAATGCAATGAAGAGATGTTAATCTGCTATTCCTTCAACATCTCTTATTCATGCAACCTTTTAGAGTTCAAGTACAGAGACAGTGAAAAGCAACTGAGGATTCTAAGAGCTTTAAATATATTTTTATTTCTTTCATTCATTCATTCATTCATTCATTCATTCATTCATTCATTGTTGATACTGCGTCTTACCATGTAACCCTGGCTGGCCTAGAACTCACAGAGACCGGCCTGGCTCTGTTGGAATTAAAGACATTGTGCCACCAGACCTTTATTTTTAATTCTGTGTATGTGGGTGTGTCTGTGTATGGGTATGTGCAGGGGCCCTTGGAGGCCAGAAAAGAGTTTGGAATCACCTGAAGCTGCAACTGACCTGTAATTCACTGCTGGGAACCAAATTCTGGTCCTCTGGAAGTGCAGTAAGCACTCTTAGCCACCAAGCGCTCTCCAGCCCACCTTTTGTTTTGTTTTTGTTTTTTAATGGCATGGCCTCTAAGCACATGTGTCAACTTTTTCATCTGCTGCTCAAAGAACTGATTCCCCAAACGGGAATTAAAAATGACTACATTACACTGGAAAGCAGTCTCTGTTGGTATTGAATGTAACATTTACCAGAGGATTTTACAAGAGTAATTAGGACTACAAGTAAGCATTTAGCAAATGGCCTGACTGTAAAAGCCACAATTGGAAAAAATATTTCCCTAGTATTGGTTCTAAGGCATAAGAAGAATCTGGTCTTCTTAGTTCCTCTTGAAATTCATCCTGTTCAAACTTACCTTAAACAAATTAATGTTCTTTACCGCATGGCTCATACAAGCTGGTCTGGGACTCACTTTGTAAACCAGGCTGGCCTCTATCTCACAGAGATCGGCCTCCTTCTGCCTCCAGAGTGCTGGGATTAAAGGCGAGCACCACCACACCCAGCTCAGTTCAGATTTAGTGAACCTAACTCCAGTCCTCTACGAGGGCGGCAAGCCACGTGTGTACAGGGGACCTAACTCCAGTCCTCTACGAGGGCAGCAAACACTCTTCACTGCTCAGCCAGCTCTCTAGCTTCACAGTTCATATTCTTGGTGAGAAAGGAGTAATTAAATATATTATTTACTGACACTCTTCTCAGTGTTTTCTCATTAAAAATTACTGTAATCCAATGAGGAAGAGAAGTGAACAGCACACTTGCTTTTAAAGTGAGAAATCACATGTAAAGAGATGGAGTGCTACACTTCACAGCTACCTTGAGGAACCCAGAATGAGACCTGGATCGCAGAGAGGACTGAAGATAGCTTCCTTCCTTAAAGACACACAGTGTGAGGGTCTGTAGGCTGGGGAAACTGTACTGGATCACAAGATCAATAATGCTTTTGGGAGATTACCTACATATGGGCATTTTCCAGCACCTCAACAGCCTTTCACTGTAGTCCAGGGATTCATTCCCACTTCCTCATTGCCCCTCTCCCCACATGAACCCTTTTCTATAGTTTCAACAAATGTATGAACCCTATAATTACTAAAACAAACAAATCAGAATTTTTTCATACAACTTGAGAAGGCTCCCAACCACCTAGAAACTCAGAAGGTCCACCTCTAATTTAAAAATATCTACTACAGGCAACACTGAGCTAGTCAAACTTCTACAAGGACAGGAAATTTCCATTTCCATTTCAGAAAATGCTCCTTGTGTGCATCAGTCTGCATACAGAAGGCCTTGTTTCAGATCTACGACAGGCCTGATCCCCAGTACTCTGAAGGCTGGAAAAAGCATCACAAAATACAAAGGCAGTCCAAGAATGTGAACTTGCTATCCTTTCTCACTGGTCTAGAAGGTGGCAGATCATTACATCTGAGCAAGACACTGCAAGGAAACCCAGGAAGTGGAGGTCCAGTCATCTTCCTTTATCTATGCTGGGACTGTTGTTTTGCCCCCATGATTTGTAACCCATCATCAATCATGTCTGAAAATATTAAGTGTAGAATTTCTGAAATAAGCAATTCTAATCATTTTTTTATCTAAAATTGTTTTTGACTTATTATTTTATGTGTATGAGTATGCTGCCTGCATGTAAGTGCACCACGTGCAATGCAATGCCCTGGAAGGTCAGAAGAGTGTATGGGAATCCCTGGAACAGGATTTAATGGGTATTAGCCACCACGGGTGCTGGGAACCAAATCCCAATCCTCTGAAAGAGGAGTAAGTCCTCTTAACCACTGACCCATCTCTCCAACCTACAGTTCTAAGTTGTAACCTTCCCAAATAGCATAGTAAAATCCTATGCCATGTCACTCTACCCCCATGCAAGCTGTAAGTCGTGCTTCTGTTCAGCATAGCGACACTGTATCTGCTTGTCAACTCAGTAATCATCTCAGATCTGGCAGAACTGCTGGGGCATAGCACCACTTGTATTAAAGTAGCCACTAGCCTAAGGTTACATCACAAATACCTACATCATTCACTTCCTTCGTCTCATCATGTTAATATATCACCTCACACCATCATAATGCTACACAGAGATACTAATCTTAGCCTCAAGGACACACATAACTAAGAATGAAGGGCTGGAAAAGATACTCCAGACAAATGGTAATCAAAAGGGAGCAAAAGCCAGGCATGGTGGTGCACACCTACAATCCCAAAGCTCAGGGGGTGGAGGCAGGAGGATCTCTGCTGAGCTTTCCAAAAGCCAACCTGGTCTACCAGCTGTTCTGAACATTTTATAGACACCTTAAGAAAAGCATACAACAGTCACAGCTGGTTGCTTCAGCTCCTGAAGATGCAGTCAAAGCCAGGACTGCATTAAACAGCTTATACCAGACTCCCTGCTATCACAAGCCTTGGTCAACTCCAGGTGATCCTACAATCATTCCCATAGGTCGGAGTAGAAGCACTTCCCTGGTGACCTAGCAAAGGGATTAATATCACTGATATCGAAGAGACACAAACATAAACCCTCTTTACATGACTAGTGCAAACACCCTTCCTCTGGCTGCAGAAGCATGCTGTTCAAGCTAACTTGGGAGAACCGGCTGGGAGCCACCCTCCTGTGCTGCCTTGCCTGCTGTTATGTTAGGCCCAATAATAGAGTCTCAAGTAGCCTTCTCTTATCTACTTTTCGTAGTGTGGGTTGGCATAAAGAAGCAGAGCAACAGCAAAGACAGAAGCAAATGTCGCACCAATGGCAGGCGAGCAGCTGGCAGGCCAAGCTGTAAAAGTGGGAAGGTAACCAGCTACTTGACATCCAAAAAGGCAGCTGCAACAGAGACAAGGGGAACAGCAGTAGAGAGAACAGAAATCTGGGGCTGACAGAAACAAGGCCATAAGCAGTTAGAAAAGAGAACCTCAGTAGTGATAGCTGGGAGAGGTTCTGAGGGCTGAGAAATGCCAACACCTGGGCCTGCAAGAAGCTGCAATGCTAGCTGCTGCCAAGAGCTAAGGATTCCCAACTTTCTAGGCCTATACCTTGCAGAAGTAAGGGTCCCACAACTATACGAGAGCTGTAACACACTGCCCACCAACCACCTGCCACACATGCTTACCACTGTCAAATCCAAAGGATGTTAAAGTTGTCACTTGGAGACTGCTACCCATGATTTCCATAAAGGTAGAGCAAAAGGACCCCAGTCAGCTGACTGATAACAAGATGAAAGGTTTCCATACTGAAGACTACACAACTCTGATGAAAGAAACTGCATATACGACAAAAAAATTAGAAGAGCTGCCAAAATGTCCATACAGCTAACGCAACCTTCAGACACAACACAACGTCTATCAAAATTCCAATGCCACTTTTCACACATAAACAAGAACAATAACCCTAAAATTCTTATGGAACCACAAAAGACTGCAAATAGTCAAAGCAACTCTGAGCAAAAAGAACAAGCCTGAAGGTACCGATGACCTGGCTTCAAAACCTATTCCAAATAGCTTTAGTAAGCAGATCAGCATGCTACAGGCATAAAATACAGTAGGACAGCAAAGGGCCCAGAAATAAATTTCAACTAATTTTTCAATGAAAAGTGCCCCCCGAAAAAAACACAAAGGAGAAAACAGTCTCTTCCTCTTCGATAAATGATAGTAGAACAAGTATCTACACAAAAAAAGAAATGGGAGCCTCATTTCACACTACATTCAAATATCACCTGTCCTGGTTTTTTTTCCTTCATTGTTGTGACAAAATACTCTGACCAAAACCAACTCGGGGAGGAAAGGGTTTATTCAGCTTACATCTCCCAGGTCGTAGTTCATCAGGGAGCCCAAGTTAGGAACTCAGGGCAGGAACCTGGAGGCAGGAGCTGGAGCACAGGCCATGGAGGAACGCTGCTTACTGGCTTGCTCCCCTGGCCCCTGCTCAGCCTGCTTTCTTATGCAACACAGGCCCACCTGCCCAGGGGTGGCACCACCCACAGTGGGCTGGGCCCTCCCACATCACTCATCAAGAAGATGCCCCTCATACATGGCCACAGGCCAGTCCAATAGAGGAAATTCCACAACTGAGGCTCCCTCAACCCAGGTGCGTCAAGTTGACACTAAAGCTATCCAGCACATCACCTCAAGGCAGAGGTGATGGCACATGCCTTTAATCCCAGCATTTAGGAGGCAGAGACAGGCAGGTCTCTGTGAGTTCGAAGCCAGCCTGGTCTACACAGAGTAGTCCATGTCAGACAGCCTACCTTATCTCAGAACAAACAAACAGAATTTTTCTTTGATCACCTAAAAATGGATTAAAGACTTAAACACAAGGGGCTAGAGATGGCTTGGCAGTTAAAAGTGCTTGTTGCTCTTGCAGAGGACCTGAGTTCAGTTCCTAAGCAACTACTTCAAATGACTCACTACTATCTTTAACTCCAGCTTCAGGAGATCTGACATCCTCTTGTGGCTCTGCATACTCATGCAGGGACACACACATACACAGACATTTTTTTTAATTTTTATTTTATGTGTATGAGTGTATTGCCTGAATGTATGTGAGTGCACCTGTGTCATGCAATGCTGCAGATGTCAGAAGAGGCCTTCGGATTCCCCTGGAACTGGAGTTAAGGATGGTTCATGGCCGCCATGTGGGTGCTGCGAATCGAACCCAGGTCCTCTCCAAGAACACCAAGTGCTCTTAACCACTAAGCCATCTCTCCAGCCCCACATAGATATTTTTTAAAAAGACTGAACTGTAAGACTGAGAAATCATAAAACTACTAGAAGAAAATGAAGGACCAGGGTGTAGTAGCTCATATCCCCAGCACTCAGGATGCAGAGATAGGAGGATCACTGCAAATGTGAGGCCAGCAGGGTCTACACCACTAATGTTCCTGGCCAGCAATGGCTACGTAAGTGAGAGAAGGAAGAAGGGAAGGAAGAAGGGAAGGAAGAAGGGAAGGAAGAAGGGCAGAAGGCAAGCAACAGGGGGATGTTCACCACCTCAGCATTTATCTGGGAAGAGATTTCTTGGCTATGAGTTCAAAAGCACAGACAACCACAATAAAAAACAACTGACACTGCATCACTCAAAAAACGTTTGCACAGCTAAGGAAACACAGTGAACAGACAACTTATATACTGGAGGCTGGGGAAGGAGAGCCCAGGGAAAAGGGGAAATGCCGATCAAAGGGTTAGAGAGAAGAAATACACAGCAGTGGCCTAATTCACAAAATGGTGTATGCATTATTAAATACAATGATGGCTCAGCAGGTGAAAGTGCTTGCATGCAAACCTAATGACTTGAGTTCTTTCCCCAGAACCCATGAAAAAAAGCTAGCAGTGGTATCACCTATCCATAATCCCAGTGCTGCCTCAGTGGGATGAGGGATGGGAAGCAGAGGCAGGACAATCACACAGAAACTCAGTGGCCAGCATGGAGTACCCAGCATGGCAAAAACAAGAGACCCTGCCTCAAAAACAAGGTGGAAGGAGAGAACTGACTTCTGAAAGCTATCCTCTGACACTACACAAGGGCTAGAGTGCATGCGCATATACACACACCATTCAAATATTATACACACACACAGTAAGTAAAAGTATGTATTCCATGCCAAGTATATGAAGTGACTGAGTCAAGTAACCTGATTTTAGCATTCAATATTACAAATATCACATCACATTGTAACGCCTGTTCTGTTTCTTTTCTTCTGGCTGTGACCAATCAACTGACAAGCAACTTAACAGAGGAAGGATTTACATTTGCTCACAGTATAAGAGAGTGAGGTCAACATGGCCAGGAGGGCAGAGCACCTGAACATCTGGAGGCTGGGCAGCAGAAGCATGAGTGGGCTGCCTACACTGAGTTGACAGGAAGTAGACGGGGAGGGAAAAGACAGGCGGACAGGGAGGAGGGGGAGGGGGAGGAGGAGGAGGGGGAGTAACAGAGGAAGGATTTACATTTGCTCACAGTATAAGAGAGTGAGGTCAACATGGCCAGGAGGGCAGAGCACCTGAACATCTGGAGGCTGGGCAGCAGAAGCATGAGTGGGCTGCCTACACTGAGTTGACAGGAAGTAGACGGGGAGGGAAAAGACAGGCGGACAGGGAGGAGGGGGAGGGGGAGGAGGAGGAGGGGGAGGAGCGGGTCAGTAAAAGAAAGGGTGAGGGCCCTGTGTCCCTGTTCAGCATGCAAGTTGCCAAAACGGTCTGCGTCCCAATTCCCTATGTAACCCCTTCAGAGGATGGTGTGATAAGAATAGGAAGTAGGAATTGGCTAGGCAGTTAGGGTAAAAGACCCCAAGGAAAAGTAGCCAGTTCCTTGGCTAAAAGTCAAAATGTCCTTGAGCCTCTTATGTCAAAAGTATTTGGAAGCTTGTATCTAATCTTTAAAAGATTTTAGGGTTACCTCTTCAGAGGGGGGGAATATTAGAGTAGCCAAAAGCCCCATAAAAAAATAAGAGTACATGAAGTTATCAGAAAAAAGTGATGGGGAGATATGGGAGGAGTTGGAGGGGAGGGAGTGGACATGGATTTGATCAAAACAGTTTATACGCATGTATGAAATTCTTAACAAATTATTTTAAAAAAAAAAAGAAAAAGAAAGGGTGAGAGAGGAGAGAGACAGGAAGAGAGGGAAAGGGGGAAAGGTGGAAAGGGGAAAAAGTAGAGTGGGGGAGGGAAGCATGTAAAGCTATAATCTCTAAGATCCAAGCCACCAAGAACACACGTCATCCACACAGGCCCCATCTCCTAAAGGTTCTACAGCATTACCAACTGGGAACCAAATGTCCAAACACATGAGCCTGAGGGCGACATTTCACTCAAACCGTGACAACCCCAGAAACATGTATAATTACTACTTGCCAATTAAAAATAAAAATATTTTACTTATATTAATCTTCAATTAATAATTAAGATAAAATGCTAAGGAAAAATCAAAACTATCAAAAACAAGGATTACTTTGCAGAAGGACAGAGAAATCATACTGTTTACATTGTCAAAGGGAATAAACTCAGCTGCTGGTTTAATGAGAACAGTCACCTAGCCACACTGACTGGGAGGATGAGAGAAGAGGACCACTGGGAAGTGAAATGCATCTGCAATGAAAGAAGGTGAATGTTTTTCAAAGTAACATGTACAGAACAGCAGGTACAGTTTCACTAGTGATGGTGAAGTAAATACCTTATAAACATATAAACACACATGAAGCTCCCTCTAGAACATGAGTCTGAGGACAGAAATGGAAGTCAGACTGCCAAACTTTGGCTCAGGCTGGGGGAATCCTTAGTACTAAAAGAAGCTTAGCAAAGAAAGGTCTTGAAGAGAGGTCATGTGCATAGACTGTATGAAATATGATAAAGAAAAGTCGAGAATAACTTCCTAACAAATAAAAATACATTTAACAATGAGAGTCTAGGACAGAAAATCAACATAAAAAATAATTTACACCACAGAGCTACAGGGAATCAGCCAGTATTGGTATTATACTCTTTATTCTGTTAAGTAGCTGGATGGGCCTTGGAGCCATTGAGGATGGACCCCTCCCTCAGGATCAGCTTTGGACCCCATCTCCCGTTTCCCCAGTTGAAAAAAAAAAAAAAAGGAAAACATAATAGCTGTGGCTCCTTAGGCCTCCTGGTCAAAAGAATGGACTACTTCTGGCCCTGGGTGAAGACATTCTAACTAGTTCCAGAGATTAGAACATTACAAACTATTGTCTCCTCCCTTAATCAGATGGACCTGTCAATCACCTAGCCAGGAGTGTACACATCCCCCAAGGAAAGCCAGTTCACCTGAAGACATGCCAAGGAGCCAGGAGCTTTAATAAAAGAGGGGTGGATAATCATCCCCTTCATGCAATAATGAATTTGAACTTCCCAAAGTCCCTTCCCTGACAATAACTTGAAGATCTTCACTGCTAAGCCTGTCCACTTTTGTTCTGAACTCAGAAAGGGTGCCCTTTTTCCTTCTTCTCAATCTTTCTATGCCTTTTCCTAAAAGTCTAGACTTAATTTCCTCACACTCAGTCTCTGAAGCCCCAACTTCCGTCCCGTTGCCAAGCAGCTACTTACCAATCAGCACTGCTGAGCACGCAGGCAACTCAAAATGCTTGGCTCTCTTCCCTTCCCCATCTCCCTCTTCTCGGCAGCTAAGAGAACGTCAGCTTGTCTACCATGCTGGCTGTTTTATTATTCTCAAACTAATGAAATGGTCCTAAAGTTTCCTTCTAAGTCCATTTTTAAATTCTTTTATTAAAAAGCCTCAGAACCCAAGAGGAACCCCAATTTCCCTAGTAACAGTATCATGTAGAACTTTCACTCAATAAGCACAAGTATTTTTCATGCCATCAAATATTCTTCAGAATCCAAAGGCACATGTTCTACCACATGGACACACACCAGGACACTGCAATCCCCTGGCTATAGAAATGGGATTCCCACTCGATTATAATCGTACATCTGAGGAGCTCAGAAATGGGCGTGTACTTAAATAACTATTTAAAGCTTCAATAATGATCCTCTAACTTGAAATCATGAAGCAAATAATACTAAGAAGGCAGTACTAGTGAAAGTGACATTTGTGAATTCGGGCATTATCCAATCTTAATCAGAGAAAAAGGTGTCAAATACACCAGGGCACACCCCTCCAGCTGTTGTCCCATGACTTCTACTGAAGTCTGTAAATCTCACCTGTGCAATGAAGAGCTCAAGTCTGCTTCCCAAGGAGCCTCGGGGCTCTAATTCCCTGTCTCAGTATCAATCAGAATTCAGTCACCTACTTAGAGCCAGTCAGGCTTCAGCCTATTACTTTGATCACAATTTTATTTCCTTACTCTTGCCATTTTTTCTCTTCCCCAGACAAGAAAAAAATGTTCTAAGCGTCCCAGTCCTATGTTAAACAATAAAAACAATTTAACAAGGAATCTGAAATGAAAATGTAGAGAGAAAAGAGACAGGCAGAACAGTCTGAGCAGTTTAAGCACTTATGTCTGAGATTCCTTTACACACAGAACACACCACTCCTCTCTAGCGTGGGAGAGGGCCAGGAACCAAAGCTCCCAGTCATACAAGCACACCTGACAGGATTTGGGAAATGTACCAAAGGTTTCTTGCTATTCTCCTAAAATTTCAATTTGTGGATTAAGTTTATTTGGTATAGGAAAGAACTGCCATGGGCCGGTTCTCAATATCAGGGTGTCTTTGGGGCTCCTTAGGAATGTTTTATGGAGTACAGAGAAGTCAGAATGTGGGGAGTAGACAGATGGCAGACAGATGTGGCAGAGAGGAGGAGGGCAGAACATGCTGACTCATTTACCGTCCCTGTTAACACCCTGGGAGGAAGGGCCAAGTGTTCCTTGCTGCTTCTTTTTCTGCAAAAAGGAGAAAAAACTCACCAAGCTGTGGGGCAAAAGGGAGACTAGCAATCCACAGAGAACACGTGAGCAAATGAGCAGAGGCTGCTCCTCCACTAGAAGGCTGCTGTGCATCATGGACCAAGGCTGCTTGAAGTATGGTGGAAACCACACCAGGAAGTTTTACCTCAGCGAGAGGGCAAATCCAAAGACTTATGAAAAGAAAGAAAAGGCTGTTTTGTTTTCCTACTCACTAGCTAAAACCTGCCAATTACAAAAGCTTTGGCCAAAGACATCATCTTAACTTCCTATCAATGATAAATACAAATTTCGCATTTTTTAAAGATTTTATTTTTATTTATGTACATGTGTGTAAAGGTGCCTGCGGAGGCCAGAAGAGGGAGTCGAATCCCCTAGAACTGGAATTACAGGCTATTATGCTAGACCCTAAGTCATCTTCAGCCCCCAAACTGTGTTGTGACAACACAGTAGTCATTTCTTATTTGCCAGTTTTATGTGTCTAGCACAGGGCTCTAGTACTTAATCATTTAATTACAAATAGGTATTAACTTCATTTTGCTGAGGATAAAGACATCAAATTCAGACATACTCACAAGTAGTTCACAGCTCTTGTATAACTAAAACCTAACTATGAAACACTTCTAGGTCAAAACAGCTGATGACCCACAGTGCAAAAGTAAACTCACTAACTTCCTACAATAAGATCCTCAATTCTGACCTTCCCTTCCCTCTTAGTATTTAGCTAGAAAGAATAAAGTGGTGGAGCAAAAAAGCATCTGATGCCATTTACTTGCCATACAAAGTATTAAACCTATAATCTTATCTGTAAAATGCCATGAAAATATAATAGTGCACTATATATAAAACTGCTAACATAATGATGTAAAATACATTAACAGTTTCAATGCTGCAGCAGAATGGACACATGAACATTCACTTTCAGCACACAAGGGAAATACAAGGCAGTTCTCAAACCTAGTGAAACCATCACCTAGTGACCTGAATAAAGAACTGCAGGGCAGAGATGGGCATTCTGAAGTCAGAGGCAGTTAAATGAAGAATCAAGGGACAGTAGATAGGGAGGCCAGCAGAAGGCAGTCATGAAGCTGGCTGAAAAGGACACGGCTCTTGCCACGTTCTGAATCATAAAGTGGACTGAGAAGCTGAATAAGGAGCTGCTGCCTTCGGTGCTGACTGGGAGTTTTAGGTGACGAGTAATCAGACATGAGTATCGTTCTTTCCGTTTCATCTCACTAACTGCCTCACTAATTTTCCTAACAGAGCAGCTGTTACATAATTCAGCAAAACTTTTAAAAACTGATAATTTCACACATGTGCATGTGTTTCTGTCAAATCCACCCTCCATTCTCTCCCCTCTAGGTCCTCTCAGATCTAATTCAGCAAAACTTAACTGTCTCTTACGCTTGAGTTTCACACAGCTTCTCATTCCAAACTGTATACTCACTGGGGACAAAAATAACCTGGTAGACTTAATATAGACATTATGTTAGGTAACTAGACTGGCATTAGCAGGCTTAAGGGCCACTAAGAATGAACCTCTACCTTCCAACTGCCACATAAAAGGTGAAGGTAATAAGGGCTTTCTTTGTTGAGGCGACTGGAGATAGCTCAGAGGTTAAAAGCCCTTATTGTTCTTGCAGAAGACCAGTGTTTGATTCCCAGCACCCGTATCAGAGGATCAGACCCTGTCTTCTGGCCTCCACAGACACCACAGGCACATAGGCATATATTGGTGTGTGTTACTGTTAGAAACACACACAGATATAAAAAATAAAAACAAATCTTAAAGAATGGAGTCTCTGGCACTGGGTAGAGACATGACATTCTGATCTGCTCCAGGGATTATTAGAACATTGCATACCATTATCTCCTCACTTAAAAGTTAATCCTGGGGCTGGAGAGATGGCTCAGGGGTTTAGAGCACCCAGGTTTGGCTCCCAGCACACACATGGTGGCTAACAACCATCTGTAACTCAAGTTCCAGGAGATCCAACCCCTCTTCTAGCCTCTGCAGGTACTACACAACATGGGTATACATACATACATGCAAGCAATATACTCATACACATAAAAGAACTTGTTTAAAAAAGTTAATCCTGCTGAAGATTGGACAAATAAGTAAATACTTACTGTACAAGCATGAACAACTGAGTTCAAATCCTCAGCACCCCTGTAAAAAGAAAGTGCAGTCGTATGTTCCTGTAATTGCAGCTCTGCGGAGTAGAATGGGTAGGTACAAGGTAGGTAGATAGGGGCGGGGAGGGGCCCTGTAAATAACAGAGAAGGACACAGGAGGGATGCCAGTGTCTGGCCAGTACAAGGCTCTCAGCACATGCATACACAACACATGTAGCCACTACCATTATCAGACTGTAACAATGCTTTAGACTTTAAAGTTAACTGCTGAGAAGATAATCTTAAAAATTGTCATCAGGGCTTTATTGACTTTACTCGAACAATGTTCATTTAGAATACCGGATCCAAACTTAACACTCAAAATGTTTGTGTAAGCTTTTTAAACTCTAGCTTGGCACCTGCCCACTGCGTTTAACATCTTCTTCATGACCTGCCCAGTAAGCTGAGTAGAACACAGGATCACTAGGGAAAGAACTCCAGAGGATGGTTTCTATGCAGTCTTTGTTCTACAAAGCTGATATCTTAACGGTTTGTATATTTTTTTTTTAAAAATTTACTTTCAATTTGGTTGAAATTAATTCATAGCATTAAAGATCTTTAACAATTATTTCACATTAATTGGTCTTCAAATCAATAGGAAATTGTGTGATAAAAACCACCCTTAGCACATTTAAAATGTTAAATGTGCTCTCAAAGTTGCATAAAATAGTAAATATTCTCAAAATAATTTTTAAATAAAAAAGGAAATAAAAATTTAAAAATAAGTAAATAATAAAAAATTAAGTGGCTTCTGTTACCTCAGTGCTGGGGAGGCACCGAGCGACAGTGGGATCCATGGAGTTCATCGACTAGTTAGTTAGAAAATTCCAGGTTCCAGTGAGAGATCTTGTCCCTGAAAATAAGCTGGAGGATGTAGAGGAAGGCCTCCAGCCCCCACTTTGGATATTTTATTTTTAAGTGTTTTCTATAAGAATTTACTGGATGAGTTTCTCAACAAACAAAACTGATGACCTATTTATCCCTCAGAAACTGTGATAGGCAGAGAGTAGTCAGAGACTACATACCCAAAGCTAAACTCAATCTGAAGCATCCTTTGGGGTCAGAATCAGGAAGTTGCCTTGTCCAAGATCACAAGTTAGGAATAAGTTTGTTAGGCTGGCCTCCATCTCTGAGATCTGCCTGTCTCTGCCTCCCAAGAGCTGGGACTAAAGGCCTGAGCCACGACATCTGGCTCTCCTTTAATTTCTCAAAACTAAATAACCATAATGAGTCTTTTTATATATTTATTATTTTTTATTTGACTTCAACATTCCAGTTATTCACAGTAATAAACATTATATTAACTAGCATTACTGAAACAGAATTTTGAAAGCTACAAAACACAAAATACCAAAAACGCTACTGCAGATGCTAAAAGTTTTTAAGACTACATGTAAAATAAACAAATAACATGAAAAAATAGACTACATGTAAAACAATGTGTGCATGTTTGCTGAAGATCTTTGTGTTGTTTCCTCCTCACAATGAAAATTACAAGAGCTATCTCAACAAAGAGGAATTATAAAATCTACCTTATAATTGATTGTGTATGAATGCACTGCCGACATGAGCTTATGTTTTTTAAAAAATAATGTACCTAGCATCAAATTGGCTTATAAGTAAGTTCTCATGTAAACTGGAATTGTTAAATTAGCCCAGCTACCTTTTTGGCTCATGATAAAACCAAAATTTTAAAGAAAAAGGTCCCAACTACGCACTACGCTGACTTGGCCACATGACTGGTATGCCATCTGTGGATATTAAAGCAATGGGATACTCTGGAGAAACAAGCAAAGGTGACTAACAGTCCGAGATCTTTTTGACAGAAATAACATGAGCTTTTCAGTTTAAGTTTTTTTAAAGATACACTTAATTACACAGCTCTGCTCAAATGTTAGCGCTTTTCCCCTTGTCTCAACCTTGGTTCTGTAACACGGCTTCGATTGCTTGAGGATATAAGCTGGTTTTAAGAGATGATCATTCCTGCTGCAGGGTACAATTTCCCTATGGATAACTGGTATCCTGAGATGCTA
The DNA here is from genome assembly GCF_000622305.1 of Nannospalax galili. Taxonomy (NCBI): domain Eukaryota; kingdom Metazoa; phylum Chordata; class Mammalia; order Rodentia; family Spalacidae; genus Nannospalax; species Nannospalax galili. Next base: position 561,201 of record NW_008344644.1, read on the forward strand.
AACTCTTTATTCAAGGATTAAAAAAGAACACTTGCCTGGCGTGGTGGCACATGCCTTTAATCCGAGCACTTGGGAAGCAGAGGCAGGTGGATCTCAGTGAGATCCAGGTCAGCTGGGGCTATAGAGAGACCCTGTCTAAAAAAGACCAAAAAAGAAAAAACAAACAAACAAACAAACAAACAAACAAAAAAACCACATATCTCTGTAGATATATATGCATTTTAAGCATTTTAAACCCACTACCGCCTCTCTAAACGCAAGGAATAGGTTTGTCTAGGTCCCTATCTTTGCCAAGCCTATGTAAAAACAGCTCTAAATATTTAAAAGAAAACTAGTTTTTTTTTTCATTTTTTAAAATTTATTTATTTATTTTTTAGAAACATTTCATTACTACTTTAACATACTCAATAACAATTTCCAGAGCAAAGATACGTCTCTTTCAAAAATGGCTATAAAATTTTTAGGTTCACAGTTGAATTAATACAGTTATACAATACTGAACTCAGTATAAGCCCTGTAAGACATAAAATTGAATGAGTTTTTAACCTTTAAAAAAGAAACTAGTTATTTTTAAAACCTGCTTCAAAGCTTATAATGACATCTTAAAGTTTATAGCTAGTCTTAATGTGCTCTATTATAGTATTTGAGACAATTCATCTCTATATTAATTTTAAAGAAAAAAATAGTTTAGATAAAAACTTGTTAAATGTAACACAATTACTACAAAGGTAAATAAATGCCTCAAAAAAAAAGAAGTCAAAAATGCCAAATTTAATCTTCTGGATGCTTCAAAGTAGTTGCTTTATTAAAAAAAAAAGAATTTCAAACTGCCTGTTATAATAAAAGATATTAATGTTTCCACCTGTAATTACTACTGTTACACACTCAAGATACTATGTATGTTTTTTATTTAACTTATTTTTTTTAATGTGTATGAGTATCTTGCTGGCTGTATGTAAGTGTACCATGAACATGCAATGCCTGAAGAGACCAGAAGAGGGTTTTAGATCCCCTGGAACTGGAGTTATGGGCAGTTGTTAGCTGCCAGGTGGGTGCTGGGAATCGAACCCGGGTCCTCTGGAAGAGCAGCCAGCTCTTAAGCACTGAACCATCTCTCCAGCCCCCACCCACCTTTTTTAAAATATATGTTTTCTATGTTTCAAATAGATTTTCATTTAAAATAATTATTAAAATGTTTTCTAAATTTTATTTTTAAAAAAATCAAGGTAAAATTATATATATATATAAATTTTTTTTTTAATGTATATGAGTGCTTTGCTTGCGTGTATGTAAGTGCACCCGTATCATACAACACCCAGAGTCAGAAGAGGGTATCAGATCCCCTGGAACTGGAGTTACAGATGGTTGTCAGTTGTCATGTGGGTGGAGGGATTCGAAGTTAGGTCCTTTTCAAGAGCAGCCAGTGCTCTTAACCACTGAACCATCTCTCCAGTCCAGTATCCAGGTACTTCTAACCAGCTCCTGTAGTACAAAATTCAAGGAGATAAACTTTGAAACCCATATGTGCCCACTCATCAGAAAACTCACCCATACGTACTTAAGAGAAACTGGATGGTACTCATCAACTGACATCCAGTACCCCCAAGTAACTTAACATTTCTCTCATTTTGTGTTCCTTAAATTCTTTATAATTGGGTATTTTTAATAGTTTCTGATCATCATCCACAGATTAAAAAGCTACTAGAGTTAGTGCTAGTCGCTATTCCACATGATAGTTAGAGCTATCAGATCTAACTGATAAAGAAAAGCAAAAAATTGAAAGATGACAGATTTGTTTAAACACTTCAAAAACAAGTAGTTCATACAGCAGAGATAATTGTAACTATAAATACAGGGAAAACATAGTTGATCTCCTTTTTTAAAATTATTGTTTCCTCAACTTGTCACATTTACTCCTATTCCTAAACATGTTCTTGATTATTTTAAGTATAAAAATCGTATTATATGTCACCTGTAAATGATGTATCAGATACAGAAGATAAAGAAAAGTCAGATCCAGATGATGATGGCTAGTAGTTTTGATTTGACCCAGGAGTTTCTTCTTTGATCACTTTACCATTCCTCTCTACTGAATATTGCTCTTCCTGTTACTCAGCTTCATCTACATCAGATCTCAGGAAGCCTTTCCTAGCAACATGGGAATAAATATGTGGCCCCCCGACAACCACAAAATGTGATGCTTGGCTGACAGGGAACTGTGAATGAAAAACTGCATCTTGAAACTGAACATTCTACAAAGGCTGGTCAACTTCTTAGAACTTTGGAGTGATTGGAGAGTCTGGAAGGCTGCAGATCCAAAACTTCAATTACAATTTATTTTGAGCCATCTTTAGTCCCATAAAATAGCCACTCCTTGCCCACCTTTGTGTCTGACTTAACATCTTGTGACTAACAGATAAAAGCCCTTTGCAATGTATCAATTTAACAGACCACCTTTCTACCTAGATACACTGACTTCACAGATGAACTTGCTTATTTGGGGGGATGAATGCTGTTACTATGTCAATCAACCTGATACACTTAAGGACACTCTAAAACAGCTCAGGGCATCTCTAAACCAACGGCAGAAGGACCAAGAAGAAGGAAATGAGATCTGGGGATGACTGGGAAAATGGCCATGGCTGGCCCACTACTGGATCCTCTCATCCACCTTATAATAGTACTCCTCTTCTTTGGTCCTTGCCTAATTAATGTTTTCCAAAGATTCTTACAGAATCGCATGACTGCAGTAGCCTGTTTACCTGCCCAAGCCACCATCTGGGGCCAAATCAAGATGTGTTCCTGCTCCACATCACAGAGGGCTCCTTTATACTCTTTCAACAAACCCTGAAGCCTCCAGTCCCACATTCAAAACTACAATCCTGGAACATAGCACTCCCACCCATAAAGTGATTCCTGTTCTGCAAACAAGTCATTCTACCTGGATCAGGCCCTAGGCCATTTACAAACACCAACCCCTGCTGCTTGAATCAGGTGGTTTGCTGGTCAATTCCTGTGGCCACTTCCCACTCCTCATTGACTACTAAATGTCAACTTGGACTGCTGAGGTTGGCTGCTCTCTTTTTCTGCCCGCTTCTCTTTCCACCCCATCCCTAACATTTTGGTACCTAAACCCAGGAGGAGCTTCTGAACAAGATCCCCTCTCTAATACCACTTCTCTCCTTTCCTTCTCCTCCATCCAACTATGGAGCCACCTGGAGACGATTGTACCCCACTGGGTCTCTTGCAGCCTCACTACTACATAGTTGGGGAAGGTCTTTCTTTGTTCCGAAGGTCATACTGGATTTGTTTTGGGGAAACTGCTAAAGCTTCTTGCATCCTTTCTCTCCACCACCAACCTCAACAATCTTAGAGGCCCTTTGCCATTTGCTGCAAGCCACATCCAACACCGTTTCCGACCTGAAGAACAGTGAAGGTAGGGATCTGGACATGTTCAGAGGCACCCTAAACATTTCCCTCCTGGATCCCAGGGGTCCTCATTCCATTCTGGTGTTCAGATTTGGGGATGCCTGATCTTTGCCCCAAACCCCTCCAGGCTCTTTGCCTCCCAGCTCTTTACCTCTCCAGGCTCTCTCTGGCACCAGGGGATGCCTTGGTGCCACAGACTCAGCCCTGCCCTTACTTTCACTGCCTACTATGGGGAACCAACTAGCAATCCCAAAAGACAGTACATTGGCCTGACTCAGTAAAATCTCTCAAAACCCAGCTTTACTGAACTAAAACCTGAACGCTTAATCCACTTCTGCACCCAAATCTGGCCTAAATACCAACTTGATAATAGAAATATTTGGCCTGAATTTGGAACTTTTGATCCTACTGTTTTCCGGGACTCAAATAACATGTGAAACGGCACTCAGGCTGAGGTCCCTTTCTTTCCTCTGCCTTCGCTCCAGACCTTCACTCTGTTCTTCCTTCTTTGGACACGAACTACTTCTATAAGATCTTTCCCTGAATTCCCCTCTGCCTGCCCCCCTGCTCCCCTCCCCGCAGCTCTGGGCAGACCTGCACCTCTACCTTCCCAGGCTCCCTCTCCAACCTGGTCAGTGGGTATGCAGCGGGCACTGCTTTGGGGGGGGGGGGTCCAGCAAGGTTCTGGAGCACACGCAGGATGCCAGTGTCCTCCCGTCGGCTTTACCTCCTGCTTGCCTCTGCTGCGGCAGTCAAGGGCACCCAGTTCGTTTCTCTAAATATTTGATCTTCAGCCTCAGTAATTTTTTTTTCTCTTTCTTTTTCTCTGAACATATCTAATCTAAGGAGTAGGGAAATGTTTTGAGAAAACCAACAGACATTTGTATTCCAGGTTTGGTTGGTATGCTCCTTCAGCTTACAAATGTTTAAAAAAAAAAGCATGTCTAATGGTAAGTTCCCTTCGATGGGGAACATGTGCTAGTCCAAATTGACTTATGTGCTTAACTAGAAGTTCTACAAAATAAAATTTAAAAACATCACAAATGGACAGTCTGCTTTAATTAAAATCATCTGAAAAAGCAAAAATTTATGAAATTAGTAATTTACAATAATGAGTTCTTCAAAAGAAACCTATCTACATGTGAATTAAAGGAAAAGTATTAAAAATTTTAAATTACTGGTTGTGTTGGTGCACACCTTTAATCCCAGTGCTCAGGAGGCAGAGGCAGGAGGATCTCTGTGAGTTCAAGGCCAGGCTGGTCTACAGAGTGAGTTCCAGGCCAGCTGAGGCTACAGGGAAACCCTGTCTCAAAAAGACCAAAAAAATAATAATAATAAAAATTTTTTTAATTAACTTTAAAAAAGGGAGAGATCCCATTTAAAAATCCCCACTTGTAAAGGATACTTTCTTTAAGGAAACTATACTCACATTTGAATATATCTCACATTTTTCTTTTCTTTTCCTTGAGCAGTTCTTTTGCTTTTATACTATCAATTCCTAAAATTCCTTTCAGCAACTGAAGCCTCAATCTTGGTTTGGCTTGAGTGGAGGTCCCCAAAACTTAGAACTCCTCAGGTTCCTAAGGATGACCACTTGGCAGCTATGTCTCAGCCACTGCTGAAGTTTCTGGGGAAAGGCCCCATTGGTGAGTTTCCTGCCTGTGGCTTGTATGATCTACCCTGCTGGACATGGCTTGAAATTACTTCAGGTTCCTTTGCTTCTGTTTTTCTGGCCACAGACCCACGTAAGAATCCTCTAGACTCATTACACTCTGATACCTGGGTCAGATGCAACAGCACATGGCTTCCTTTGGGATGCATCATAAGAGCTGAACTCCCAGATGGCCTAAGCCAGTCTTTTGCCTTGAAGAGAGCAGCATCAGACAAAATGAGCTAACTGCAACATGTTCAGAGTAGCTGCTTTTATACTTTATTTAGTCTTAACCGAAAATCTTTAAACGTTTCCTTTACTGACCTTTCTGTCCTCTCTGATTTTTTTATAACGTTAATAACTTAAACAAACAAACAAAATCCTTTGCTTTCTCACAAGTAAAGATACCCTCCCCCCACCCACTCAGTTACTGAGCCCTTATTTTGCTCTTAAAAGGAGGAAAGGCATTACCTTAGGCGGACAGGGCAAACTTCACTTTCTGTTCTTTCAGACCTTTCCCCTATTTTTTAAATTTTTTTTTTAATTATTTTTATTTTATGTGTATGAGTATATTGTTAACAATGCCTGCAGAGGTCAGAAGAGGGTGTCAGATCCCCTGGAACTGGAGTTACACATGGCTGTTAGCCACCATGTGGGTGCTGGGAATCGAACCTGGGTCCTCTGTAAGAGCAGCCAGTGCTCTAAACCTCTGAGCCATCTCTCCAGCTCTCACATCTTAAAAGACACAGATGTGTATCTTCCCCCACTCTGTGTGGACCTAGATTTCATGTAATTGTGTCATGTGCCGATGACAATGGTTTTCATGTGTTGTTTGTATTAAAACAATTTTTTTAACAAGCTGTGGCCACTTCAGTTTTTTTTTCATTGAGTGCTAAAAGTATTGGTTTCATTTTTATTTTTGACATGACCAATTAAAATGCACACGTGCAGATTTATAGATGTACTTTGCTAATGTATTAAAAGGCCTGATAAATACATACTGCCTAACAAACTTGAGTACTCTGAACATGTTAAAATCTACTGAACAATGTATCTTTGGGTCTATTAAGCGCTTCACAAAGCTTTTACAGGCTAATTGTTTATACAAAACAGCATTCACTAAAATCATAAGCTACACTTTTCATCAAGCTATAGAATTTAATGTTATATACATAAACTTTAAGGTTTCCTTCCAAAACAAATTCTAAATACATACGCATATATTAATAAATTTTTATTTCATTTGTGTAATAGAAGTAACAAAATTATTATTTCTCAAAATATTCTTAATAAGCCAAGCTTTTTCACTTGTCTATTTGATTGTTAGTCCTATATTGTTACTATATTTACAGAAAAAGGTTCTTAATTGTCAAGCTCCAAACAAAAATTACACACCTCAATTTGTTAAATATAGATAAACTAAATCCATAGAAGTGATGATGGCAAGTCACAACACTCGACAAGAACTCAGTAAGAGCCTGACATGTCTTGCACACCCCTTTAATTCCAGCACTCGGGAGGCAAAGGCAGAATTCTAGTGAGATCAAGGCCAGCCTGGTCTACATAGCAAATTCCAGGCCAGCTGGGGCCTGTTATCTCAAAAAACAAACAACAAAAAAGTAGAATTCAGTAAGATTTCTGTCAACAGGAATATAACTTTATTCATCTGCTAGTCCTTAAAAAGAACATTTATAAATGAATATTAATGTTATCAGATAACTTCCTAACAAGTTGTATGTTCATTACAAGTCACGTTCTAAGAGAAAGTACTAGTTTCTACATAAATAAGAAAAATGTACTTAAAATAGTGATCATGTAACATAATATAAAATCTAGGTTAGAGTCGGGCATGGCAGCACACACCTTTGATCTCAGCACTTGGGAGGCAGAGGCAGGTGGATCTCTGTGAGTTCAAGGCCACCCTGGTCTATGTAGCAAGTTCCAGGCCAGCTGGGGCTACAGGGGGGCCCTGGCTCAAAAAGGCCAAAAAAAAAAAAAAAAAAAAGAAAGAAAGAAAAATCTAGGTGAGAGCCCTAATTCTACAACTTGTTAGATATAGAAAACCTGACTTCAGGAAACAGAAATCCTATCTCAGAGTATGTCGTTAAAAAAAAAGGAAAAGGAAAGAAAACCATGATATTAACATGGTGAACAATAGTTAACCCCACTGAATACTGTGTAATAATTTAGTTTATATGGGTTTTTTTCTGCCTATAATAGTGCCTGACGTGTTTTAAGTATTCAATAGGTATTGTTTCTGTAATGTTATAAGAAACCTATTTTATCCTCTCATTTAAAAAAGATTTTAAAAAAAGCCAGGCGTGGTGGCTCACCCCTTTAGTCTCAGCACTTGGGAGGCAGAGGCAGGCAGATCTCTGTGAGTTCTAGGCCACCCTGGTCTATAAAGTGAGTTCCAGGCCAGCTGGGGCTACAGGGAGACCCTGTCTCAAAAATAAAAAAGCTGCCTCAGAGTCCTTGCACCACATGCCTTGCTTCGCCCACACAGACCTTGCTGCACCCGATTTCCTGCTCTTCTCCTCCTCATCCTGCGCAGGTGGGAGGGCCAAAAGCAGATCTACTCCAAGTACATCCAAGAAAGTTCAAGTATTGTTTTTGTCCACCTTGTAAGTATACTTATGAGATACCTGGTACTCCAATCAGCAAAGTGTTTTATGATTATCATTTAAATATTCCTCACAAAAAATACCTACATTTTGATCCCCAGCAACACCACACACACACACATACACAGAGCAAACAAACAAAATAAATCAACCAGGCAACTGTTATACCCATTTCATAATTAAAGAAATTCAGAATTAGGCAGAAAAATCTCAGCCTAAGTCCAAAACTATATAGTTCTGCTCATACCTGGCTTCATTTTTTCCCACTAGCAGCAATACCACACATAACAATGAAAGCCCTGACTGCCACTTCAGAAGCCCCTCAACAGCCATCTTCCCATAGCCTTCCCCTGAGGCCCCCTTCATATTACTCCTCATGCCACTGCTCCTTCAAGCATCCCTTAATTCCTCTGTGGAACCCCTTGTTCACATGGATAGCACCATGAGCCCATTCTAAAGTTCTCTGTCCACTACTGGAATACTTATCATAATCCTGTAGGTCAGGTGGGTCAGTCATAAAATACCAGACTAGTGGTTTAAACAATAGGCATTTCTCACAGTTTTGATATCTACAAGGTCAAGGTACCAACATGCTAATCTCTGGTGTGGCCTTTCTTCCCGCCTTGCAAATGACCACCTTGTGGTTTTACCTTCAAATAAATCTTGTTTATATGCATGTATACAAGAGCATGAGGTAAACGTTTGTGCTTCTTCATTTGTGGCCACTGATACCATAGGGTCTAAGTTAGAGTCCTAACTTTATGACTTCATTTAACCTTATTTCCTTACAAGTCTTACCTCCAAAAGCTGAATTTGGGGCAGACACAAGCATTCCATTCCTAACAATGCCTTCAATGCTCTGAGAAACCCTGACTATGGCTCTGTGTAATCTCTCCACAGGTGGTGGACTGTTTTCCCCATCCACCTGGCTCCCAAGGTGAGGCTCCACATGCCATTCATCTTACCATCACTTAAGACCACTACTTCTGAGTTTAGCTTTCTAGTCCTTTTTTTTGGGGGGGGAGGGGGTCTTGATGCAGGGTCTGACATAGCCCAGCCTAGCCTCAAACTCACTGTTGCCAAGGAGAGGATAACCTTGAACTCCTGCTCCTCCTGCCTCTCCTCTCCAGTGCTGTGATCATAGGCCTATACCACTGTATCCAGCTTCTGGTTTTAAATTATAAAGAGTTCATTTCATTGGGGAAGAGAGAAATAGTCTTAAAGACCGTAATATTGGCTCTGACATCATACCAAAAAGGAAAAAGGAGGGAAAAAAAGGCCAAAAAAATGCTTCGTGGGTTCAAACTCAGAGGATATTAACAAGGAACAAATAGTCCGACTGGACAAATTTTTAACAGCATACATGAGACTATAAAGCACTTGTAAATTGCAGTTCTCTGGAGAAGCCACATGCGTACTAAGTCCTACAGATTTACTGGTCAGAATCGAGTTCATGAATACAGAGCAATGGAATGGTGCAGACTGGTAGGAATGAAATCTGAGGTCAAGGACCCTACCAACACCATACAAGGAACACACAGACAAAGCAAAAGGAATGGAGCAAGGCAGACTTTATTTTTGCAGAAAGGTGTGGGGCAAGATCAGCCAGATGCAGCAAGCACACAGGACCAGGGGCTTGGTAAGTTTTTTTTATCCCTAATGAGACTACTGTGTCTTTTCCCCACTGGCTAGGGTCCAATCTCAGTCTTTCCCAGTTAGTTGGCTAGTTTACAAGAATCTACAGAAAGGAAGGGGGCGGGGGAGAGCTCACTGCCCCAGGTCATCAGGTTCGATTCTGGGGCGGGGGAGAGCTCACTGCCCCAGGTCATCAGGTTCGATTCTGGGTTAGGGGAGAGCTCACTGCCCCAGGTCATCAGGTTCGATTCTGGGGCGGGGGAGAGCTCACTGCCCCAGGTCATCAGGTTCGATTCTGGGTTAGGGGAGAGCTAACTGCCCCAGGTCATCAGGTTCGATTCTGGGGCGGGGGAGAGCTCACTGCCCCAGGTCATCAGGTTCGATCCTGGGTTAGGGGAGAGCTAACTGCCCCAGGTCATCAGGTTCGATTCTGGGGCGGGGGAGAGCTCACTGCCCCAGGTCATCAGGTTCGATCCTGGGTTAGGGGAGAGCTAACTGCCCCAGGTCATCAGGTTCGATTCTGGGGCGGGGGAGAGCTCACTGCCCCAGGTCATCAGGTTCGATCCTGGGTTAGGGGAGAGCTAACTGCCCCAGGTCATCAGGTTCGATTCTGGGGCGGGGGAGAGCTCACTGCCCCAGGTCATCAGGTTCGATCCTGGGTTAGGGGAGAGCTAACTGCCCCAGGTCATCAGGTTCGATTCTGGGGCGGGGGAGAGCTCACTGCCCCAGGTCATCAGGTTCGATCCTGGGTTAGGGGAGAGCTAACTGCCCCAGGTCATCAGGTTCGATTCTGGGGCGGGGGAGAGCTCACTGCCCCAGGTCATCAGGTTCGATCCTGGGTTAGGGGAGAGCTAACTGCCCCAGGTCATCAGGTTCGATTCTGGGGCGGGGGAGAGCTCACTGCCCCAGGTCATCAGGTTCGATCCTGGGTTAGGGGAGAGCTAACTGCCCCAGGTCATCAGGTTCGATTCTGGGGCGGGGGAGAGCTCACTGCCCCAGGTCATCAGGTTCGATCCTGGGTTAGGGGAGAGCTAACTGCCCCAGGTCATCAGGTTCGATTCTGGGGCGGGGGAGAGCTCACTGCCCCAGGTCATCAGGTTCGATCCTGGGTTAGGGGAGAGCTAACTGCCCCAGGTCATCAGGTTCGATTCTGGGGCGGGGGAGAGCTCACTGCCCCAGGTCATCAGGTTCGATCCTGGGTTAGGGGAGAGCTAACTGCCCCAGGTCATCAGGTTCGATTCTGGGGCGGGGGAGAGCTCACTGCCCCAGGTCATCAGGTTCGATCCTGGGTTAGGGGAGAGCTAACTGCCCCAGGTCATCAGGTTCGATTCTGGGGCGGGGGAGAGCTCACTGCCCCAGGTCATCAGGTTCGATCCTGGGTTAGGGGAGAGCTAACTGCCCCAGGTCATCAGGTTCGATTCTGGGGCGGGGGAGAGCTCACTGCCCCAGGTCATCAGGTTCGATCCTGGGTTAGGGGAGAGCTAACTGCCCCAGGTCATCAGGTTCGATTCTGGGGCGGGGGAGAGCTCACTGCCCCAGGTCATCAGGTTCGATCCTGGGTTAGGGGAGAGCTAACTGCCCCAGGTCATCAGGTTCGATTCTGGCCCTTTCCTTAAACAAAATTCTTACAGGGGATGATGGGATTAAAAGATTACAATTTCTTATCATAAGCCAAGCGTTACAGGGTTTGGAAGAAAAGGCTAATATTTAATGTTTTTTACAAGACTGAGACTGAGATCTGCCTGCTGCACACACCAGCACTCGGGAGGTAGAGGACAGAGGCAGGCTGATCTCTACTGGGTTCAAGGCCAGCCTGGTCTACATAGTTAAGCTCCACGGCACCTGGGGCTATAAGGAGACCCTGTCTCAAAAAGACCAAAAAAAATAAATAAATAAAATCAAGACTGAGAGCCAAAATTATCATTAGTCCCTTAACAGCCATTTACTATCAACCTCTATCTGACTTGATATCCCTGTAACCAGTACATTAAACTTTTGGAATGTATTGCTAAACTTAGCAGACCATTAGCTTCCACCAACTTAAAACTGTTCCAAAACTGTTAGAAGATTTTCCCACTTTACAGTAGCCCAAGGACACTCACCAATGTATTCAGTATAAGTTCATATAGCCACTTCCACAGTGGAACACAACAATCAAAGTAGTATGAATCCACATTCCTGGGCCACAGTCACTCACATTTGGCTCAGAATAAACTACCTCTTAGTCCTTGGAAGCAAGAGCAGTGTTTTCCACCAACATAGTCAGACCTGTAATTTTTCAGTGGGAACAAGAAAGGCAGCAGTAGAGATGCTAGACCCCAGTAAAGGTGCAAGAGCAGCAGTTGCTGTCATCCAGCTTCCCACCAGCAAGACTGCCGTCAGCGGAACCACCAGACACAAGTACCTGGAGCAAAGGAATTCAGCAAATTTTCTTCTGAATTATTCACGTAATGTTAAACCAAAGCAAATTTCACAGAAGAGTCAGTATTTTAGAGTTTTATAAATATGCTAAGCATAAGGAATACACAAAAGTTGGCAAAGTGTACAAGAGGTTTAAAAAAAATGTTCAGAAAAGGACCTATCCACGTGTAATCTATTTTCTAAATCATTCCTCTGACCTCTCTGTTATAAGGTCACAAGAACTTTTTCTGGCATATGAATTCTTTGTCACTGAATTATGGTAACAATAGCAATAAAATGAGACTAAGTAAAAACAAACAAACAGTCTATTTTTGACATCTGAAACTTCTCTAGAACTTTAAAATCAACAGCAACCATAAAGGCACAGACAGTCCATTTATTTCCCATGCACATAAACCCAAACAAAATACAGCATTTTAATAATTGTGAAAGCAGATCAAGGACAATAAGTATTAGAAAAAAAAATGTCTAGTTTTGCCACTCAGGAAAACTACTCATTGAAGTTCATACTGACAGGATTCACTTGCTATGGTATTTTTGTTTTCCTTCAAATTCATCATAAAATAAAGGTCACAAAAAGTTAAATTATGAGATAAAATGTCTCTTTTGTCTGCAGTCTATAAACAACATCTTACGTTAAAATAAGTCAAAGGAAAGGCATGGTACCTTCTAAAGCTAGAGGCAGAGACCTTAATCTTAAAGGTAGTAAAACAAAGGAATGCCCATGTTCACAAAAATACGTGAGGGGAACAGGAGGCAAGCAGGAAATAGTTGTGCTTAGCCCAATGGGGGCAGCCAAATACAAAGGCCGGAAGTGGCCTCTAAATCAAAAGGAGTTTGCCATTGCTTTACTCACAAGAAAAGTTTCTGGCTAGCAAAGGGTACAAAAGCTAGGGAGATTTGCTGCAAGAAAAGCCTAGAGCAGGCATGTTAATGGTGATTCCACCAGGGATCAGATACAAAGGAAGGTACTCCATCTCTAGTATCAATTTCAACTGGTAGTTAACTTTAGCAGATAGCTGTGTAGACACTGCAGGAGGCAAAGGGCTTGGCTTCCTGGTTAGGGCAGTAAGTTTGGCAGGCCTCTCAAGCACCAGGCTCCCACAATGCAGGACAGCCCACAGTTTCCTGGCAGCCCTATGAGGTTTGCAGGAGGAAGTCTTCAGTGAATCACCACACTGTGTGTATCTTTTCTACTACAACAAAGGGTAAATTCCTGGCAAATTCCATCAATAGCTCATCTGCAGCCCAATCAGCCACTGACATGCTGTCTGCAAGACCTCATCTCCACCCTGTGTTGGCCTCTTGCTTGGGTGTTCAACCACAACCCTACAAATTGTGGCAGGTCTGAGCTGCATGTGGATGCACAAGCTTCTAACCTGGAGGCTCACGAGGGGTCTGAGACCACCTGGGCTACATGGCAAGACTATCTCAAAAAACCAAAACAACAAGTAGTTGTGCCTACTCCTGACAGCCATCTCTCCCTCCCTCCTTCCTGTGCCCTCTGTGGACTGGGTTCCATGTGGTCCAGGATGGCCTCAAATTCTCTAAGCAGATGAGGATGACCTTAAATTACTAATCCTCTGGGCTCTACCTCTAAAGAGCTCTATTTTTTTTTTTTTAATGACACTCTTCTTTAGCCAATTCCTGGTCATAGTATCCTCAAACACTGTTTGTTCAAATTACTGCACTTTCTCTCTCCTGTCTAGACCCAGAGTAACAGAATCCTAAGAAAGACAGCCATCAGACCATGACTATGGACAGTGTTCCAGCTACAAAAGAGCTGGAAGTGGATGAGATACCGACACTTGGTCAGACAGTGTGCCCAGAGTGCCCCGGATTCGATTTAAGTGATTGCACTGTACAAACACTCCCTTTTATCTTTTTTAAACTTACATACTGAGGACATTTATCTCTGATCTTGGCAAAATTCTAAACGTGCTGTCAACATTTCTGTCTTAAGAGAGCTCTAAGTTCTGATCTTGGGGACAACTACACGTCCAGTGGGACCACAGTACAGTACTGAGGGCAGCAGACACTAATTCTACCATCAAGTTCCTATGGAGAAAATACACCCTATGGTCAGACCTGTAGAAAGAAAGCTACCTTAGGGCTTTCCTCAAGTCAAAGTCAGCTTGAATAGAGCTTGTAACTCAAGGGCAATCTTTCTGGCACCTGATCTTTCTTGTGCCAGTGTTTCTCCTCAACAGACCTCTATAATCATTAACACACCTGGAAAAGGACAAATGAAACAATTAACTCCTCAAATTCCATGACAAGCAGGCCAAAAATAGAAATCTAGGAAGAGTGAATGGGCAGGGCTTCTGCTGCAGTACTGCTATCCAAGTACTGAAGTCTACTGTACTCAACACCAAGACAGCAGGGCAAGGGCCAAAATGACATAAAGACAGAGCTTCCTACCACATAGACAGTCTCCTGTCACATAAAGTAGACAATTTCCTACCACATAGACAGTCTCCTATCACATGAAGTGGACAGTTTCCTACCACATCACGGTCTCCTATCACATGAAGTGGACAGTTTCCTACCACATCACGGTCTCTTATCACATGAAGTGGACAGTTTCCTACCACATCACAGTCTCCTATCACATAAAGTGGACAGTTTCCTACCACATCAGTCTCTTATCACATAAAGATGGAGAGTTTCCCATCGCATAGCCAGTCTTCTATCACATACAGGGATGTGCTTTACTTTGATTTGTTCTGAGTGGGATATTGTGTTTTATAGGAACAAAAATCCATGGAGTTTGGGGTTCCCTTTTTGTTCTTCAGGCAAGGTCTTCCCTGATAGCCCGACTGCCCTAAAACATACTACATAAACCAGACAGCCTCAAACTTTCAAATTTGTGGCAACAATCTTCCTGTCTCTCCTTTCCCAGAGCTGAGATTATAGGCAGAAGCCACCATGCTTGGCAAAAGCAGTATATTTAAAGATGGCAAGTGAAAAAAAAGAAAAAGACAACAACTTTTAGTAGTTTGTGTTATTCTTTTAACAGGTCGCAAGGCTCAGGTAGAAATACATTTTTAAGTACCTACAGTGAGTTCATGACATAGTTTTTTCCTACTGGGAACAATGAATATACACAGTTTTTTTCCAGTACAAACTCTTTCCTCTCACCTGGGAAGATGCCACATAGCGAGTTTACAAGAGCCCTGGCTTTCATCTGCCAGAAAGGTGATTTAAATAGTTGGCCGTATTGTTTAGGTCCTTCATATTCTGCCTGGGCTATTTCAGGGCAATATACATACCTACCTCATGGTTTACTGACTGACACAAAATGCCAATGCATTTGGTAAGTTTCTAGATTAATTCCATGGGAAAGATGGTTCCTACCATGACTTCAAATTTAAAACCAAAGACTTTTTAAAACCAAAGTCGTTAATACCTCACTTTTTCAAACCAGCTACTCTGTAATTAGTCCCACTGGCCTTGATGAAAATCTCCATCACTTACCCATAGCAATTTTTGCTAGATTTATATCAGATAATCTTGTAGTTCTCCCAATTTAATAGCATCCTGTATCATTTTATTTCCCTAAGGAATCAAATGTTTACAATATATTGGTTCCAGTAGTTTTCTATCAGTGCCTTAATAAACTCTCAAGAACTTAATGGCTTAAAACCCAAATTTATTATCTTGTAGTTCTCAAAGTCAGAAGTCTAGCACTAGTCTCCCTGGACTAAGATCAAGACGTCACCAGGAAAACAATACCAAAAGGATCAGGGACACAATTCAGAAAGCACCACTCACATAAAAACTGTGACTTTACCTGAAGCAGTGCAGGGAACGGTATTTCTATAGTATTCGCTGTGAACGCTGCCTGCTGAGCTGTGCACTACAGATGCATATGTATTCACACATATAATTATGTAAATTATATTCACTTTGCTAAATGCTTGTGGGATATAATAAAACCAATGATCACTAAATAGTGATAACAGAAGCCCATGACAGGAAAAGGAAGCTTATTTTTCACCATAAACCCTAAGGCAGCACAACTACTAATTCATGGATGGTGATTTCGCATCCTTTCTTTTAGAGCAAAGTCAATTTCATGATGAGTTATGATACACTGATACCCATATAAATCATTTTAGAAATATGTTTCCATTTCTAAATCTTCTGGGTCATTAAAAAAAAAAGAATTCAAATCACTCTATTTACAGGAAAGAAAAATCAACCCCATTAAAATGATCTATATGTATTTTTCTTTTAGGATTTACAATGCATGTTCAACGATCAGACTCTACCACATGCTTTTCTTGACACTAAAATTATACTGATTACTTTTTTTTTTTTTTTTTTAAAGATAGGGTCTCACTGTGTAGCCCTGGCTGGACTGAAACTCACTTCATAGACCATGCTGGGCTCAAACTCACAGAGACCTGCCTATGCCTTCCAAGTGCTATGATCAAAGGCATGTGCCACCACGCCCTGCCATACTGACTACTTTTTTGTTTGGTCTTTTTGGGACCGGGTTTCCCTGTAGCCCCAGCTGACCTGGAACTCGGCTGTAAACCAGGCTGGCCTTGAACTCACAGAGATCCACCTGCCTCTGCCTCCCAAGTGCTGGGACTAAAGGTGTGTGCCAACATGCCCAGCTATCATAATGATTACTTTTATATGCTCTAAAATTTGCTCTTATGTTTGAGTATGAAGACTAAGATTTTAAAAATCAGCCCTGGAGGCTGGAGAGATGGCTCAGCGGTTAAGAGCACTGACTGCTCTTGCAGAGGACCCAGGTTCGATTCCCAGCACCCACATGGCAATTACAAACCGTCCTTAACTCCAGAGTTCCAGGGGAATCCGAAGCCCTCTTCTGACCTCTGCAACACTACACGACACAGGTGTACTCACATACATGCAGGCAATACACTCATGCACATAAAATAATAAATAAAATATTTTTTTAAAAATCAGCTCTGGGGCATATTAAAAAAAAAAAAAAATCAGCTCTGGAGCAAGGAATGCAGCTCAGCTGATAGTGTTTGTCTAGCTGGCCCAAGGCCTGGGATTGACACCATAGACCAGACCTTTAATAATCCCAGCAAGCACGGGGCAAAAGCAGGAAGAAAAACTTAAGATAATCCTAAACTACATACAAAATTCAAGACCAGCCTGGGCTACAAGACATTCTGCCTCAAAAAACCAAAACACAGCTCTGGGCATGGTGACAAAGATAGGTGGATCCACGTGAGATCAAGGCCAGCCTGGTCTATGTAGCAAATTCCAGGCCAGCTGGGGCTACAAAGAGACCCTGTCTCAAAAAGACAAAACAAAAAACAAAATACCCCACTAAAACATAGACACAATTTACTCAACGATGAGCTAGATGTGGTGGCACACTCTTACAGGGCTGAGTCAGGAAGACAGTTAAGGATCAGAGTTGTCAATCCAGACTATAGAGTAAGACTGTCCACACACACACAATGATGAAAACAGGAGAACTGCAAGTACCAAGACTTTCAGGAGTCACAAGAATAAAATAAACTGTCCTCCCCAAGGGCGTAAACCAGTTTTTGAGCTACAGTATTGCTAAACATGGTATCACGAGGAAGCTCTGCCTCATTCGCCTACTGGCAAGGAGAGAACTGCAGCGAGTGACCCACCCACCAGCTCACCTGTGACCCCACAGCCAGCAGATAAGCTACCAAGTGGCTGACCATGCATGTGCAGAAATTCTCCAGGTGTCACCTGAAGCCTCGTCCCAACCTCGACTATTAAAGCACAACTTCCTCATGGACAAAATTCCTCATCGAAGAAAACTCATGCACTGAACTCAAAACACAAATTCTACATTTCTAGCACCCTGGGTCTAAAGGAATCAAAGAGCATTTGCTATTTGCCTTTGTCCCAGCACCACTTTAGTCACTTGTTTGGAGGTTTATTTTACTTCATCAAGGCAGGGTTTCATGTAGCCGAGGCTGGCCTCAAATTCACTTTATATGGGAAAATGATCTTGAACTCCTGGTTTTCCTAACTCCGCCTCAAGTTAAGTACTAAGAATTACAGGATCAGGTTTTATCACTTGTTCTTAAATAAGATTCTGATGTTCATCACTCTTACCGCTCTTCAAGAGCATTCTCATGCTATTTGTGTGTGGGGGGTGTGCATGGTGTGTACATGTTCATGAGGGTGTGAGCATGTATGTGCAGGTACATGCATAAGTGGAAGCCAGAAGCTGCTGTCAAGTGTCTTCCTGGATTGCTCCCCACCTTGGTGAGACAGGGTCTCTTCAGTCAGCTAAACTGACTGGTCAGCAAGCCCCTGGAATCCTCTCCAGTGCTAGATTATAGGCAAGCCACTACACTTCCTACATGAGTGCTGAGGATCCAAACTCACTTCATGCTTGTGCAGCAAGCACTTTACCGACAGAACCAGCACCCCAGCCTCTCTCACATTAAGATGCACAAATACACTGTTCTTGTTTATTATTTTTATGTGTATGCCTGTATTGCTTGCATGTAGGTAAGTGCACCGTGTCATGCAATGCCCTCAGAGGACAGAAGAGGCTGTTGGATCCCCTGGGACTGGAGTCACACACAGTTTAGTTGCCATGCGGGTTCTAGGATTTGAACCTGGGTCCTCTGCAAGAACAGCCAGTGTTCTTAACCACTGAGCCATCTCTCCAGCCCCAACAAGTTACAAAGCATGCAAATGAATCTTAAAACCAGCCCTATACTTGCATCATGCTGATGGCAATGAAGGGAAAACAAATACATCCCAAATAGGAATTCAGAGAGTTAGGAGAGCTGGGCTCACTTCTGAAAATTAAAATTACCCAGGCATCACCTGAGCACACCATAATGTCTTCCCAGGGCCTGGACCCAAATGACTAAGGATTTCCCACCACTAGACACCTTGTAAAGTTCCCATCACTTTCCTCACTGCGACACTTCCAATACATGGACTGTGACTAGTTTCCAGATGTTAAGTGTTTCTAAGCACTGAACTACTAAATAGATGCAGGGATGACCCCTGTAGGGTCAACAGCTGGTCATGGAAGCCATTTCTCACCCACTTCTTAAGGATTCTGGCAGCCACAGGATCCCACATTCATTTACTCATAGCCATCAGTTCAGAGAAAGAGATAAGAAACACCCGTGGAGGTTCAAAAGCGTGTGCCCCAAAGCATGGCACGCTAGCATGCTGATGGCTTTGACCTGGTAAGACACTGAAAAAGCTTCACAAGCAAGTCTGATGCCCTATCCTTCTCCTGCTCCGTTTTCTTGCAAGGCAGGCATCAGAAATGAACATTCTTCCCAAAGCAGGTCACAGAAATCATGAAAGAGTGAACCATAAAACACAGGTATTTTACCTTAACCTTCTCCTGCCACTGCGTGTTAAGAGCTGGTAATAACCTACGTTGTCTGATGGATCAAAAGATCCTTGTTCAAGGGGAATCGTCCTATTCCCAAGGGAAGTCAGGGCACACCAAGAAGAATCTGAACTAACAAGTTTCCCTAGGTTTTCCTCCTCCTCTTGTCTAATTACATTTCTACAGGGCTGTCCAGTCATCAAACCAATATGAAAGTAGTTCTCCTGGGTCTATGGGCATACAGTCTGCTAATCAAATAAATCTGCTACACTTTGCTTTTCTCCCGTTAACCTGTCTTGTTATATGAGGAAAGTTGTCACATCTTTCACTCCTACATGTCCAATTCAGCTTTCAAACTTGATTTTTTCCTACAGAGAAAACCATCTACTAGGATTTTTTTTTGGGGGGGGGGGGGAGGG
>NW_008344644.1:580790-591266 GCF_000622305.1 Nannospalax galili
AGCGTGCGCGTGTGTGTGTGTGTGTGTGTGTGTGTGTGTGAGAGAGAGAGAGAGAGAGAGAGAGAGAGAGAGAGAGATACAGGGACAAACAGAAACAAAAATTTAACAGCTAAAATGAAATACTTCTTAAAAGCCAGTGAAGAGGAAGTTTTTTGCCCACCTCTGACCATCTCCAACAGTAGACAGGTTTCTGCTTCCATTTTATAATCCAGTTACATTATAACTGTTTTACTCAGAGCAAAAAGTGTCATCCTAAGGTTAAGCAGCTATGTGGATCAAGAGCAAAATTTACTGAATACACTAACCAAGGTGCTCTTTAAGAAATGTCATGTATGAGTTTAAAGACAAAGACGAGAGAAGCCAAAGAATTTGAATGGTAATTCACGAGACCAAAGTACTGCAGAACTTAAGTGAAACTCTTCTGCAGCTGATGCTCAAGTCTGTTACCACACAAAAGTTTTTAAAAAGGTACTAGGACCACTTAATGCCACCAAGAGACTGGAACTTATTCCAGTCAATGATGAGACACTACAGAGAGGCACAGTGGTCAAGAACAGATGTACAAAAAGACACTCGGAACCCCAATTCCAGCTCTTCCACACACCAGCAATTCCTGAGACTCAGAGGCTCCACGTCTTTGCCGGTGAACTGGGGGTAACAGTACCTGCTAATGTAATTACAAGGACCGAATGTGAATAAAGCACACAATAAGAAAACCAATCAAAGAGGGTGTTTTGGGTGTCACTAGGCAAAGAGCATGATTAAGGATTTTTAGGACAATTAATATCAGTAAGCAGGATGAAGAGCAAAGCCCAGAGGGGAACGATCTCACTGTGCACATGCACAGGAAAAAGGCAGGAGGGAAAGAAACTACTGCTGACACTAGCAGAGAATCAAAGACCAGGGGTGACCTTGCCATGTGGGGCCTACATGACTAACAAAATATCATTAATAGAAAGAAGGAAATAAGAAAGAGGAGCTAAATCTACAAAGTAATTCAAATTTTGAGTTTATCAAAAACAACAAAAGAAACAATTCTGAAAGTTAAAGAAAATGGGACTGGTGATGTAGAATTGGGATGCAGGGGAGATGCAGCTAGAACCAGGGGTCTACCTAGGATCACCAAGTGATGTAGAACTGGGACGCAGGGAACAGGCAGCTGGAACCAGGGGTCTACCTTGGATCACCAAAAGGAGAAACAGCTCCAAAATGCGAGGTAAGAATCAAAACTGAAACAACACCTAAAACCAAGGCAGGACAGGAACAAAGGCTGAGAGAGGAGGCCACAGGGACCATCTGCAGGTGCTGGCTGGTAATGGGGCAGAGATGGCCTGGGGCACTTCACAGCCTACAGCTCTTCAAATGCTCAGAGTAACAGCAGAGTATGTAAATTACAGATGAATTATGGTCATGAGATTACAACACAAGGTGTAGGATAAGTGTAAACTCCAGCGTCATTAATTATTCCAATTCAATACCCAGCAGGACACAATTAATACAGGGTAATTTTAATTAGGTTTTATTTCAGTAACTCAAAAGGCTGCTCCCACACATTTGGCTCTAAGGAATCTTTAAAGAGCCCTTCTGTTCACTTTGACAGCCACTCCCACCCCAACCCCTCTCCCAACAATCCCAACTCTGGGAAAATAAGCCTTTAGCCAAGTCTACAACAGCTGACTTATGCAAATTAGTTTTCAGTGCCCCTAGTACTCTCACATCTTAGGTATGTAAATTTTGTGTTCTCTACCTGAACCAAAACAAAGCAAGCCCCCACCCCAAAAAAAGGGGAGATTTTAAACAGGAGAGATCACCCCTTGTGTTGTGTTTTGTTTTGTTTTGGTCTTTTTGAGATAGGGTATCCCTGGAGCCTCAGCTGGCCTGGAACTCACTATGTAGACCAGGCTGGCCTTGAACTCACAGAGACCCACCTGCCTCTGCCTCCCAAGTGCTGGGATTAAAGGTGTGCGCCACCACGCCCGGCCTGTTTTGATTTTTTAAATCATGCACTAGACCAAAATAGTTGGTTTATTTCTGGCTACTCACATGAATATATGTCCCGAAAAAGGATTTTCAGGCTAAACTGGAAAAGAAACTTTCCCATCAATCCTAAAACTGCTCTTAATTTTTGTTTTGCGTTTTGTACTGGCAATCGTACAGAGGCTTTGTTTGTGCACACTAGGCAAGCTCTTTGCGACAAGCTACACTTCCAGCCCTTATTCATTTTTAAAAATACATACATTCCAGGTTTCTCAGACCCTCTCTGCCTCTAAAACCCAACAGATCTTAACATACTCAACTAAAGAGATCATTCTGGGCTACAGGGGAAACATTTTTTGTGTCTCATAAATATATAAAGCATATCTTCATATGGAGTTAATAGCAGATACTTACTTCTAACTCGTTATCACCATTAACCACTAAGAAAAGCTCAAATCTACTATATGTTTACTAAAACTTTTTAAAAATATATTATTTTTATTTTAGGTGTATGAGTGTACTGCCTGCATTTAAGTGCACCTGTGTCGTGCAATGCCCTCGGAGGTCAGAAGAGGGTATCAGATTCCCCTGAAACTGGAGTTACAGATGGTTGTTACCCACCTTGTGGGTGCTGGGAATCAAATCCAGGTCCTCTGCAAATGCAGCCAGTGATCTTAACCACTGAGCCATCTCTCCAGTCCCCATTTACTGAATCTTTTATATACGTTTTCTTTTCAAAAAACGTGTACCTGACCATACTCTAAATTTCACTACTGGCCATAATTCCTTAAACTACAGTTGTCACACCTGCTAGAAAATTTAAAAATTAATATATACCATATGACATATGCCCTACTGCCAAAATGGGGAGGCAGTGGGAAGTATTAGGGTTTTTTTGTTTTGTTTTGTTTTTGAGACAGGATCTCTCAATAGCTACAGCTAGCCTAAAACTTGCTATGTAGACCAGGCTGGCCTTGATCTCACAGAGATGCACCTGTCTCTGCCTCAGGAGTGCTGAGATTAAAGGCACTGCACTAGCAACGGATACATTCTTTAACACTACTGAAATAGCAAATTTTAATCTTAGTTCACTTTGTATTCTTTTCAATTTACAAAAGATCTAGCTAAGTTCATAAACATGTTTAATACTGAAATGAGATTATCCAACCAATTTGAAGTGAATGAGTACCTGCAGCTAGAGAGGATATCCACATACCACAGCATCAAACACGACAGGAGCAAGACAAAACAAACCCCGTCTCTTGGGTAAGGGTCAAATATCTTATACGGGGCTCGGGAAATGGCTCAGTAGTTAATATTGAGTACTGCTCTTGCAGAAGACCCAAGTTCAGTTCCCAGCATCAAGTCAGGAGTGGCTCACAACTGCATGGCACTCACTCCAGCTCCACAGGGGATTCCCTGTTCCGGCCTCCAAGGGCACCTGTACTCAGGTGTTCATATTCTCCCCATCTCGTCACACACACTATACATAATTAAAAATTATCTTTTAAAATTATTTTTTAATCATTAGCCACCAGAAACCTCATCTAAAAAGACACTGATGTGGCTTCTGACATTTATTTCTTCAGACTATTTCAATAAGGCCATTTTCACTAATGGGAGACAACAAGATAGAACAAAAAAATGCAGTTCTAGAATTAAGCACACCTAGAAAAATAGTGCACCTTCAGGAACAGTCTCTCAGAGATTATTAACTTAAGTACGCTGTTATGAAAAACCAGTTGGAGCATTCTATTGCCTTCTATTGACTTAAGTTCCCAAATGAATGCAGTCTAAGATTTAAATGTCTAAGATTTAAATGTGGTGTTAAGATTTAAGGCTAGGCATGTTTAGAAACATATTGCTGCTTGTGATTAATTTACTCCTTTCTGTTTTCCCTGAAAGTTATCACCAAGATTAGCACCATAACGCATTTTTAGTAAATACAAGTTAGAGATTTAAATGAGCAAAGCCTCCACCTGTTCTACACACAAAAATACAAAACAGGTATCTGCTAGCTCTTACTTAGTAGCAAACAGCGCAGTACCAACCCTCTATTTCCAGCCCAACTCCCTAAGGTTCACTTATCAAAACTGTTAATCCCTGGTTTTTGTTTTTGAGATTAAACTACAAACTTCCAGTACACCTTACCTCTTCTTCCTAAGTGGCCTAGACAACTTTAAAGAATTAAATGTTACCATCTGACTATATGGTATTTAAATCTACTTTGAGAAATGCAATTTTAAAAAGTAAACTTTTTATAACCTTCAGGCAGCCATTCCTTCTCCTTTAAGCTATCATTGGGCTTGTGTAAACATATTATTCAACTTGTTTCAGATGAAAGTATCATATCTGGCCTTATACAGTCTGAAAAGTTTCAACATATTAAGTTGCAAAATACTGGCTTGTAGACCAGGCATGGCAGCGCCTGCCTGTAATCCCAGCACTTGGGAGGTAGAGGCAGGAGCCTGGAGTTCAAGGTCACCCTCCCCTACACAGGGGGTGCTTTTAGGCCTGACCTATAGGAGACCTGGTCTCAAAATACAAACACACACACACACACACACACACACACACACACACAAATTGGTTAAGTGACTTCCTACTGAAAGCTTGAAGGCTATGTTCAGCAGTAAATACATAACTATGTAGCATTTAAAAATAAAGTATGTAATAAAAGGAAAGGGTCCGTATGTTGGCCAACAAAATTGGATTCTACACATGTTTCTAAATATACTCTTCATATGAACCGACAAAATCTTGAATGGTTAACTGCATGCACTTGAAATCTGGTCACCCTGGATAGCAATTAGGAAATATCGGGGGTTGGGGTCGGGAGCCAGAGGGAGGGCGGGCGTCCCGTCCGCACAGCTTGGCACCTGTTTTCTTACAGAGCACGCAATACTTTTCTAACGAGGAAACTCACGGCTAAAGCGTATTCCTCTTCCTCTTCCATACCCAAATTCTTCTGGTTTGCTAAAACATAGCTGTGATCTCTCACTTTAAAGACACACGAAGCATTAAGTAAGTTTGGGGGTGTCGTCCTCCGATCTGCAAAAAAGACTGTGCGTCTCCCCTCCCTGCTGGGAATGCCGGGCACGCGAAACCACAGGCACCGCACTCACAGAAGACGGCAGACACCCCAACAACAACCAAAAGTAGACAGCGAACCCGGGTCTGCCCAGCCCCCAAGGCGTCACGAGCTACGTAGGCTGGAGTGCAGCTCAGAACCAAAACAACAGCAGGTCGGCGGTTGGAGCGCCCGGCCCTGCACGGCGCCCGCCCGCACCGCGCCCGCCCACGCGCACCCGGCCCCTCCACCGCGACCCCGGCCCGGCCCGGCGGGGCAACGGTACCTACAGCCCGGCAGTCCGCCAGACCCGCCGTCGCGCTTCTGAGTTCCGCGATCCAACATCCGCCGCCGCCGCCGGAGGGCGGGGCCCGACCCGCGACCCCGGCCTCCCGCCAGACCCGGCCTCCAGCACGACCCGGGAACTGCGCATGCGCGGCCCGGCCCCGGAGAAAGCCGCCTGCTGAGGACGCGAAATCTACAAGGCCCGGGACGCCCCCGTTTGGCTCCGCCCCCTTGGCAATCGCTCCGCCCCCCCAAGCCTAAATAACGCGAGGCTTGGTGGCTGGCGACTGCAGATCCCGCGAGAGCTCGTGCTCCGCCTCCTAGTGAGACCTCCGGCTGCTCTGGCTGCCCGGGGGCCTCCCGCCGTCCCTGCGGTCCGAGGTCAGCCAGGCCTATGGAACAAGACCCGAAATGGAGGCAGCTCTTGTAGAGGACCCGAGTTCGATTCCCAGCACCCACATAGCATTTGCCAGCCAGCCATAACTCCAGTTCCAGGGTATCCGATGCCCTCTTCTGACCTCTGTGGGCATTGCACGACCCAGGTGCACTTACGCACGTGCATGCCATACACTCATACACATAAAATAAATATAAACTTTTTAAGTCCGGAAGTAGTCCCTTAAGACCTGTTCTCTGCGCTGCTTATGGACGCACTCTGCCTGCCTCTGCATGTCCGGCTGTAGCAGCACTGAAGCCACTGCCTAGAAGGTTTCTCTGGGCTCCTTAAGCATCGTTGGAGAGGAATGCTTTCAAAGATGATCAGGGTCAGGAGTAGGAAGTACCAGCACTGATTGTCCTTGGCCACTCTGAGATTTTGTTTTTTTCCTGCCAGTTATCGGTCTTAAAAGGAATCGTGTGCCACTAAGTACTGTAATTTTTTTTTCACTCTTGACCTGTGTGCACGTCTGGCTGCCACAAGTCAACATCCAGTGTCTTGCTGTATGCCATCCACTTTTTAGAAAATGTTAATGAACTTTTGTGCATTTTATACAATACATCTTGATCGTGTTTAGACCCCCTCCCCATCTGCATCTTGAGGGTTGGAGTTCATGGGCATTCTGTTATATATGTTAAGGCCTACCATGTCAAATTGGTGTCCCCAAATGCTCTTCAGTGAGTCCATCCACTGAAGCCTGATCAACCTATCTAGTAATTTTTGCCCACGGATCCGCGTTCCTATGTGTGTTTCCTTCCAAACCACTAGTATATTGACACATGATTCACCTGCTAGATTTGCATTCGGTTTTGGGCTTTGGCTGTCTGAACTGACTTTCACCTCAACAACTTCACTTTATATGCTTTAGAGTATAACTATGCCCACTGGGCTTTTAGATCAGAACTATGCAGAATCAATTCGTCAGTCTTTTCAGTGAAGCTGTGGGTCACATTCATTAGCCCCAATCTTTGACTTTCTTGCCTGGACCTAGGGCACTCCTAATTGTGATGGGATCACTGAACAGTCTTTCAGGATTAGTTTTCTGCTACTCCTAGTAGAAATTTTATCATTTGAAAATACCAAGTGGGTGTAATGGCTCCTGTCTACATTCCTCTCACAAGGTGAAGACAGGAAGGTCAGGAGTTCAAGGCCATTCTCAGTCACATAGCTCATTTGAGACCAGCCTACGCCATATGAAACTCTCAAAAACAAATTTTTGTTTTCCATTTTGTTTTGAGACAGAGTTTCCCTGTAGCCTGAACTGGGCTGTAACTCAATATGTAGACCAGGCTGGCCTCCAACTCACAAAACTCATGAATTCACCTGCTTCTGCCTCCCAAGTGCTGGGATTAAAGGCGTGTGCCACCACTACTTTCGTCAAAGAGGAAGACAGCTTACCATAAACGAAATAAATACTCGGGATCTAAGGAATTAGGAAGGCTTGGGGAAAAGGGAGCTTTCCTTGTAGGGATGGTTTGATTTTTGTTTCTTTTGCTTTGTTTTGTTTTTGGTGTTTTTGAGACAGGGTCTCCCTGTAGCCCCAGTTGTCCTAGAACTGGCTGTGTAGACCAGGCTGGCCTTGAACTCACAGAGCTCCACCTGCCTCTGCCTCTGCCTCCTGATTTTGTTTCTTAACAGGGTCTCACTGTTTGCCAGGTGGCTTAAAACATGAAATTTTCCTGTGTCAGCCTCCTGAGAAGTTACAGGTGTGTGCTACTCCACTGGTCCTAAGTGAGGAATTTAGCAAAAGTCATTTTGGCTTTTTCCCCCCCTAGCTTCCGTTTCTTTGCCCTTTCTCCTGTGGGGATATTTTGTTTGTTTGTTTGTTTTTTTGTTTTTTGAGACAAGATTTTTCTGTAGCCCCAGCTGGCCTGGAACTTGCTATGTAAACCAGGCTGGCCTCCATCTCACAGATATTCACTTGTCTCTGCCCACTGAGTGCTAGGATTAAAGGATACTGGAGTTAAAGGCCTCTGCCATCTCACCCAGCAATTCCTAGGATTCTTTTTTGTTGTTGTTTTTGTCTTATGTGCCCAAGGAAATCAGAAGAGGGCATTGCATGACATGGATGCTCTTACATACATGCAGACAGTACACTCACACACATAAAATAATAAGTTTTTTTAAACAAAAGAAAACAAAACAAAATACCAAGAAGCGTACTAATTTAATTTTAAAGGTTTTTAGTTCTTTTAATTTAACATCTATTGAAACCTAAGGGACTGTGTGTGCAATGGAAAATAAAATTATGCTTTCCTAGTCAGTTGATCCTATTCTGTGCCTACTTCAGAAATGCCTGATCTGTTTAAATATTAAAAATGACACTTGACTGTGCAGACTATGTTCAATTAAAAATTAATTTGAGCTGGGTGTGTTGGTACATGCCTCTAGTCCTACCACTCTGGAGGCAGAGGTAAGCAGATCTCTGTGAGTTCAAGACCAGCCTTGTCTACATAGTAAGCTCCAGGCCAAAATGCCATCTCTAATAAAGAGCCTTAGCTACATTACTTCCTATGTCGATTTTTTCTTACCTCTGCTGGTGAGATATTACAGCAAAGACGGTATATAGATAACACCTTTGCTCACCAAAAATGAATTCAAGGCTTGTTGCATTTGCCTAATACTGACCATACGCTAATGTGATAGTAAATTAGGCAAATGATATTTGAAGTGATGTATAATATCCATTCCCTTAATAAGTATATTGAATTAAATACCTTTTGGAAATAAGAATTACAAAAAAAGAGCAAGTGTCAGCCTTACTAGCAAGAGAATTTCATTTATGAAATGGTTTGAATGCTTAGATTATCTAGAGTTATGCTTATATGAAATTATGAGCCTAAGAGGTCTACAGATTAGCCAGTTTGCTCATTTAGACAGGAAAATATTTGAAATAATTTTGGAAGTAATGACGAGAATTTCATTACTTTATCTTGAAAATTGCAAAACAATAGCATGATGACTATGTGGTTATCTTCTGAACTTCTTGCTATGAAACCTTTCTTCCATGTATACTTTTTCTTTTCTATCTAATAGATTGAAATTATAATCAGTTGAAATCATTTCTCTATAATGAATCTTTATTTATGTTGAAACAAACTGCCTTCTGGAACTCTTTTGTCATCAAAATAACTAGCAGCTAGGTATGGCAATCACACTTGGAAATTCTGCACTTAGGAGGCTGAGGCAGGAAGACAGCCATGAATCTGAGGCCAGCCTAGGCTGCATAAAGAGTTCTATCCATGCCTGTCTGAGTTACTAGGCTACAATGTGAGACCCTGTGTCAAAAGAGGAGAGAGGGACTGGAAAGATGGCTCAGTGGGAAAGAGCGCTGTCTGCTCTCACAGAGGACTCTGTGTTCAGTTCCCAGCATCCCTATGGAAGCTAGGACCATTCATAATTCTAGTTTCAAGGGATCCGATGCCCTCTTTGGCCTCCATGGACATTCAAACACTCATACACATAAAATAAAAACAATAAAATATTTTTTAAAGAGAAGAGAGAAATATATATTGTACATCAGTATTTACTGAAAATAATAAATGAAAACATAATTTAAATTCTGTATCATTTCAAGCAGAAATCTACTGAGGCTGGTCTACACCAGATTTCTGGGAAGGCATTGAGTGTTACTCAGTTTAAAGGTCATGCCTGGAGGACAGTTGGTTGGGTTCCACAGCTCCCACTGCCCCTGCTGCTATGATGTAAGTCATGACAATCACCTGCTTTTCTTTTGATAACCTCAGGAATGGTGTCCTGGTGCTGTGCAGGTGTCACCCACACCATCTTCATCTGTACTGTCAAATGATCAACCTTTCCTTTACATGATCTTCACTGTGCTCTGGTTGACCTACAGCTCACCTGCGCCAAGCTAGAAAGACTAAATGATGTAGGAATGCATTACAAGATCTTCATGTATGAAATCACATGAGAATATTTTTGTGTGGACAGTTCTTACAAGCACAGTACAAAATTCTTACAATCTAGGGCTAGGGAGATGGTTCATGCTTGCCATGAGTCTTGGAGTTCAGATCTCCAGAGTGTCTGTAAAAGATGGATGGATGTGGTAGATGTGTTGTGCATTCTTTGTTGGGTTTTTCTCATTCTGTAGCCAGGGCTGGCCTAGGATCACTACGTAGCTCAGACTGGCCTCAAGCTAATGGCATTCCTGCCCCAGCCTCTCAAGTGCTGGGATCACAGACTTAAGTTTACTAATCTTATCTTTATAAAAATCTACATAAGCCTACATTTCCTGCCCCATCAAGCTAACCTCTCTTGACTCCCACTCTATAAATTGACAGCATTCATTCCCCTACCTCCTCCCCACCTCTTTCTTCCCACCTTCCAATTTCTGTAAGCTTTCAAGGTTAATGCCATTTTATTATTTATGATAAAATTATAATTAAATGAGAACTTTCTTCAATCTGAGGCTTTATAAATACAGACAACAAAGATTTAATGAGAAGGCTTACTGTGGAATGAGAATGCTGTGGTTTAGAATACAAGCAATACAGTACATTAGTGCACATAAGTGATCTTTCCTAAATTAGCTATCAATCTCTTTTCATTCAAAACTGGTGAAAAGCAGTTTCAGGCAGCTAGGTTCCCTCTGGTGTTTCCTTTTGTGGCAGTTCTGTCGACCTGCTTCCAGGTCTTGCCTCGTGTATCTGTGCTTTATGCTGGCTTTTTTTTTTTTTTTTTTTTTTTG